>NC_051312.1:142651338-142788083 GCF_015220235.1 Choloepus didactylus | reverse complement strand
TAAGTTAAAACCAGGTATGCAAAGAAGCAAGAAATTCAAACCCATATTATGTAAAATATCAATTTCTACAAAGATACCCAGAAATAAATACGCTAAAGTTAGAAGACCAGGAAAATAAAGCACCTATTGTCAATATATCCCATTTTCAAGGAAGTAGAAGAAAGAAATATGTAGCATACTGAGTAGTGACATGAAAGACATGAAAAATACAAATTAGAATTTCAAATGATGAAAAATTCCATGCCTGAAATTAAATACATTGAATAGGATTAAGAACAGATTAGACACAGAAGAAAAAGTTATTTTTGTAACTTGAAGGAACAGTAATAGAAACACAAAGAGAAAACAACACTAAAATACTAAACAGAGCATTACTGAGCTATGTGGCAACTTCAGGTGGCCCAATACATGGATATTTGGAATCACAAAGAAGAATGGGATAAGACCAAATATTTAAAGGAAAACTAACCACAGATTTATTCAGAATTTGTTAAAATTAAACTATTACAGACCTGAATCTCAAAGAACTCCATCCAGAAAAGAAACATGAGGAAAACTTGTCCCAAGTACTGATTACCAAATTGAATAAAAACAGGGAGAAAGAAAAAAGCTCAAAGTCAGCCAGAGGAAAAACAAAAGACACTTGACATAGGCAAGAATGAAGGTAAGAATGATGGCAGCATTATTATCAAAACAAGGTAAATCAGAGGATAGTGGACTAGCACCTTTGAATCTTAATGAAAAAAAATCTGTCCTCCTAAATTCTTATACCCAGTGAAAATAATTTGAATAATTAAGAAGAAATAAACATTCTTAGGTGTACAAAATGTTAAAATTATAAGTAGCCAATAGAGCATATGCAAAATAAAATGGTACAGATTAACAGAATTACTTCCCTTTGCATCCAATGTCAATATGTTCAAAAAAATCTGATGCAATAAAATCTGAATCCATGAAGTTTTGTGTGACTTGGTTATGTTAAAACTGTATAATTGAAAGAACAAAGAATAGAGTAGATTAGTGCCCTCAAGAAGCCTTGCTACTAGAGTACCAAAAGTAGGCATAGCATTAACATTACAAATTATGTTTTATTGTTAGCAATTTAAAATTGCTTACTTTACTATTTTAATAGATGTAAATAAGAACTTTTGTTTGTCTTCTGTTTCCAGGCAAAATTTATTTAGTAAGTGTCAGCCATTGTTTTTGCTGAGTAATTCTATCTAATATAAGCAAAAGCATTCCTATAGCTGCACACTTCATAGCCACAGTTAGAGATCAATCAAATCGTTGTGAATAAAATTGCATACAGGGACAAATAGATTAAAGAATAAAATCATTTCTTCATTAAATAGAAAGTTCAGATGTTTTCCAGGTTTCAGGTCAGGTCTGACCAGGCATTTTAGCCGATGTCACCAAGGCGTACTTTCTCCCAATTCTTTTCTTGGTCCTGCTACCTCAGTGTGGGGTTCAGTCAAAATAGGTTTTCACTGCGGTTACAAGATAGCCACCGGCAGGTCCAATGGCTCCAGCTTCTCTCAGGCGAGTGTGCACAAGTGAAACACATTGTAACAAATGCATCAGGTTTGGTGGGCTTGATACCAAAGAGGTTAGAGCCACTTCACTTACTAAGATTTAAGAAAAGGCAGTGTGACTGTCCTTCAAAATCAGTAGTTAACTATCAAAATCAATCAGCCTGAATATCACAAATGAAAAGTCAGAGGGTAGGGACAAATAAGTAAAAGGAAAACTTCAATTTAGAGAAGAGGAATAATTGGAAATTGTCATCAAATACACAAGCTGAGAAGACAGAAGGATTAATTCAAGGTAAAGAAGATGGAACCAGTTCAGCACTGATAGACAGTAAAACAATAGGCTATGCCAAGAGAGGCTGACAAGAAAATAATCTTTCTAGTGCTTACAAAGCTGTTTGAGACCATCAAGAGCTGGAGAAAGCCACTGAGTTCAGGAAAATTGACTAAATTATGTTTTGTGTATTTTTCTTTGCTTCTTCTTATTGATCCAAAGTTTCCTTTTGAAATATCCAGCATGAAAAAGCTTTGTATAGTGAAGATAATAATAATTGTAGCATCCTGGGCAGACTAAAGGGTTAACATTGGATTTTGGGTGTCCGGTTTTAATGGTTCCAGAATCAGAATCAAAAGGAGAAAAATCCAATGAATATGAGAAAATTCAGAGGAATGAATATGGACTACACATCTTTCTCATCTCATCTACTTATTTTCTCCATAAAATATTTTTACATATTATTTAAATGATTCTGTATTAAGTTAAAATGTCTACCAAATATTTAAAGTAAATCTGAAAAAAAGCTCATAAAACTATAATATTCACCATCTCATAATTTTAACATTAAAAGACTGAATATACAAATATTTCTCCAGCTATGCAGACATTCACCAAAATTGAACTATGGAATGAGTGCACAAATTTGGGGGCAAGTTTGACTAAATAAGCTATTTGACAACTTACCTAGCTGTAATTGTTGGGCTAGGTTACTGCAACCTAAACATCTATCGACTTAGCTAAAAACATTGAATAAAATATTCTGGCAATATTTTGCTTTATGACATAAATGGAGATTACATTGATTTTTTGCATTATTTATTAAACTATACATGAATGTTTCATAAACTTTTAAAAATGTATGTTGGGTTACATGGACAATAAGAAAATTCAGTATTTTTTTATACCATATTATTATGAATTATTCAAAACTCAAAGTTATTCATCTTGTATTTCAAAAAAATGTGAATTTTTTTCTTCAGATATTCCCAAACAAGGCATCATCATAATTTTTAAAGAAAATCTGTTCTTGCTTCTGGAACATATTTTTTTTTTCATGTGTTCTGAACTAAACAGTGAACCATCAAGAGATCTTATAACCATATAATTTTAAACGCCATGAACAATAAGAAATATTGAATACAAAGTAGATAATATAGTTCAAAATCATTTTCAAAACCATCCAGAAATTTAAACAATTGAGGTCATATCTAAATAATGTAAATGTTCTTTTCCCCCTTGAAAAATTTAATGTTGAACCAATTTGGAACTTAATTTCACTTTTTATTTCAAGTATTTCAAAATAACAAAGAAGTCCTAGTTTGTAGAAACTTTGTGCAATATTAAAGCAGTCACACTGCAACTAGATTAGATGCCAATAAAGGACACATTAGCTGGAAATGGGGAGAAGTGCCTGATATGGGGAGACTGAGATTGGGGCTTTTGCCTGGAGCAGGGACCACCAGGATCCCCAGCCTGGCCCCATCACTGAGACTGCAGTACCTCAGGCTGTACACTGTGTTCCTGAGGCCCTTCAGGAGCCCCATGAATACCTGTCCACAATGCAGCGTATGCCTGCTACAGCTTGTCTTCAGGTGGTAGACCAGCTGTTGGGTTTTGCTGTTGAATGGACACCGAGTGCCTTTTCTCATCTCTCTTGCTGATTCTAAAGCATGGCAGCACTGTGATACCAGGCCACCTCCTCTTCAAACCTCACAGAAGACTTCTTCTGTGCTAAAAAAATGCTAGAGAAATCAGACTAGACCTACAACTCTACCAGGCCAAACCTGATTGGCCAGCTGCCATCCCACAAGTACCAATATAATAGGTTTCTGAGATGTCTAACTTCATGTTTTCCCTAAAGTTAAACCTAGAGACCATGCCCTTTTAAGTTAATGACATTTAATCTACTTAAAACAAAATGAAAATTAAGGGAATTAAGTTTTCATGTAAAAAATAGTTATATGCCCTTGACATGCTAAGATGGAGTTAAATGTAAAACAAAGGTTTTCTAATTTGAATTGTTTATGGAATAGCTCTGATACAACAAAAGGATAACAAAGATATATATGACAATATTCTTGTCTTTTTGGAATTCAATTTGCAGATCCAAAACATTCAAGTATTCCATTTATATAAGTTATAAATAAGATTGTATATTCTAAATTATTTTACACCTGATTTTCTTTTACACTAACTTCAAAAAACCCAAGTTTTAAATTTGAACAATTCTAGTTATACATATTGCAAAATAAAGTATTTAGATTTGCCAGGCCAATACAAAAATATAAAGTCAAGCTGCAAATAAGCCTGTTGATTTCACAGATCAGAGCTGGTGTTGGCTGACTCATACACCATCAGGGAATGCTACCAAATACTATATAGGACTAAGACATGTCTGCTACATCTGCAATTCACATGGTATTTTCAGTTAAATTCCAAGAATTTAGAGACATTACTGATATATGCCTTATTTTATGTCTGATAAAATGAGCTCCCTTGGTCACTCTACTCAGTATTCCCTGGAACCTATGCATATCTCTAAAAGATGAAAGTCTATGGGCATAGTCACTTGCCATTTCTTTTACATTCCTTCAAGCCTCTGGAATTGCATGTATAAAATATTAGCTCACTGTTTTAATGTTATGTATGCTTGGATTTGAACTCAATAAAGTGAAGTAAGGAAGTTGTTAGGAGAGAGGTACCCTCAGGTCAGACGGCATTTCATACAGATTTCTCTACTTCCTAACAGTGAGATTTTAGACAAGTTATGGAACTCCTCTGAACATTTTATCCTCCTCTGTAATATGAGGCTAAGAAAAGAGCTACCTCATGGGGTTGCAATGGGGATTGAATGAGTTAATTCAAATATAGTATTTGGGCCATGCCTGCCACATAAAAAGAGCCTGATAAGTCCTGGCACCCCTTACCTTTTAGCCTATTCACAGTCATATATATACAGAGATTCTGAACCATGTGCTTTATTCAGTCATTGTAGGAAGAGTCATCATATCACAGGAGAAAAAATAAAGTTCAAACCGACAATGAAAAAACAGATATAAAAAAATTCCTTCATCTTATTCTCAAACAGGAAAAGATGTGACAAGGAGAAATAACTGTGCAAATGGTGAGGAAAAGACCTACCTGAACCAAAGTAGAAATAAATTAATGACAACTGGCTCAAAATTTCATTCACCATGATAATAAAGAAATAGGATAAGAAAGCTCCAATGAAATATATTTTAATCAACACAGTGAACCTCCTTGTCCTGACACTACCGACAGGGGAGATCCTATTTATGATAGAAAATTTCTCCTACACAGGGTCTTTCTCAGGGCAAGTTTAACATCTTTGTTCCTCAAGCTGTAGATTAAGGCATTCATCATGGGAACCACATTAGTATAAAAGACAGATGAGATCTTTCCCTCATTCATAGACCCTGCAGAAGATGGCTGAAGATACATAAATGAAAATGACCCAAAGAACAGTAAAACAGAGATTATGTGAGAACTGCAGGTATGGAAGGCTTTGGACCTGCCCTCAGTGCAATTTATGTGCAGGATGTTGCAGAGAATGAAACCATAAGAGATAAAGATGGTGAGACTGGGCAAGATGATATTGATGCCACACACAACGAATACCACCAGCTCATTGACGTAGGAGCTTGTGCAGGAGAGCTGGAGCATAGGGAGGACATCACAGAAATAATGGTTGATAATGTTGGCATCACAGAAGGTCAGTCTCAGCATGCATCCAGTGTGGGCCATGGCACCAGAAAATGCCATCGAATATGAACCAAAAATAAGATTGGAGCACACTTTAGGGGACATGGCAATGTTATACAAGAGTGGATTACAGATGGCCACATAGCGATCATAGGCCATTGATGTCAGTACATAGCACTCAGAGATGGCAAAAAAGCAGAAGAAGTAGAGCTGAGCCATGCACCCCTGGTAGGAGATAATATTCTTCTTTGATATGAAGTTGATCAGCATTTTGGGTGTAAAAACAGATGAATAACAAAGGTCTATGAAGGACAAGTTAAAGAGGAAAAAGTACATGGGGGTGTGAAGGTAAGAATTCAGCCCAATTAGAGTTATCAAGCCCAAGTTTCCCAGCACAGTGATAATGTACATTGCTAGAAAGAAGAAGAACAGAGGGAGTTGGAGATCTGGGTGGTCTGTTAATCCCACCAGTATGAATTCAGTTACAAAAGAGACATTTCCAGTAGCCATGCTTCTATGGGGGATCTGTGGAGACAAGAGAAAGGACTTAAATTAGAGGACAACCCAGATCTTCCCACATTATCTCCAGCCATCATGAGTGGGCTCTACAATGGGAATGTCTCAGACTAGCCCAACATGGACCCACAGAATATGCCTTTAACCTTGAGAGCAAATAACACTGATTTCCCCTTATTAGAGTCCTTCAAACTAATAGTAAGCAACATTTACAACTTACCCGATGGTGAAGACAATTCCTACCATAGGAAAACATGGCAGCTGGAAAAACCAAGGAAAAAGAGAGAAGGAAGATGGACCAGGACAGAATCATTCTGTCTCATCTCACCATCTCTTCTTTCACATCAACCCTCCCCTCAGCAGTAAAACTGGAGGACAAGGCCCTGGCAACCTGGAGCTGCCTCTCATGCAGATTAGACACTGTTGGTGTGGGAACCAGGAACATTGTTCCTAGTTGAAAACTAAGGGACCTTTGTTTAGGAGAAGTCCAATAGCTGCCCCAAGTCACAGAGTAAAAGCTATGTAGAGAGAAGTGAGTTGCTTCTCTGGAGGGGGAAACGACACACAGAGATACAGGAACCCTGAGGGCCCTGTGTCGCTGAACATGCCTTGCTCTCCCCTCAAACAGATTCTTCCACCTAATTCATTTGTGTGTCAGGTCTCCACAATATGGGAGAAAAGCAGCATTTCTTAATCCCTGGATTTCAATCTCAAAATAAGAAGGACGTGTACAAATGGAATTCAGAAACTAACAATCTTTAGACCAGAAAGCCTCTGAGATTCCTGTTTGCTGTTTTACCCAGGTTGCTTTCTAAGAGCAATTTCAAAATAAGATTTTTTTACCTTTGATTCTAAGAGAATGCAACAAGACTTAATTTATGCCCTGGAAATCCTTCAGAGCTATAGATCATATCTTATTTTATTTGTGGGCCTGTCAACCATTAGATGAAAAATGAACATTCTTTAGCAAAGATGTAGAAGATTTAATGTTGGTGTAATAATACAGCACACTTGTTTATAAACAGGTTAGTAACTTGCTCAGTCTCTTCTCCAGGGAGCAGACTCTATATGTAATAGGAAAATAAGGGGATTGTATTTACTATGCCATGTCTATAGTTCCTTTGGGACTCAATATTTTCTTCAAGTTTTCACTTCTCTCTAGGGATTGGACATCCCCCAATGCAGAGCTAAAATGGAATTCCTATATCCCTACCATCTTCACCTCTGAAAAGAAATCTGCCTATTGTATTCTTCTCTTTCCTTCTTTCTTCCCACATCATAATGACTATTTTAACATGGGTTCTGCCTATAGTCCTCTTTATTAGAAAATTCTTAAGTATTACAATAACTGATTTCAGTTATTGTCTCTTCTGGGATATTTACAAATAATTTTTTGATGTACTGCCTTCCTTCCAATGTCTTTATTTCCAAACACCTAATGGAAATTTCCACCTGAATGTCCTATGGGTCCTTAAACACAGCTTTTCAGTAACTGAGGTCAACTATTTCTTCTCATCATAATAGTGATGAACATAGGCTTTGGAGTTAGAGGGCATGTGTCTGTCGCCTAATCCCTTAACTAGTATCTCTAAGATCTTTAGCAATTTACTTTAACTCTCTCTGCCTAAGAGAGTTTGCAAGATAGGGATGGGAATAATTGCATCTCTTTCATTGTGTTGTGACATTTAGCTGAGTTGATATAAGTTAAGTGCTTAAAATAATGGATGGCAAATGGTAAATATTTAATAAAAGTCACCTTTCACAATTTAAGTTTTCATACCTTCCATTAGATGATCCATCATAACACTTGTCTGACATTATTCTTTTTCTTTTAATTTCTATGTCTTTCTATATACTAAAAGCTCTGTAAGGACAAAGACCACCTCTGTCTTATTTACTACTTCCTCCTGCTAGTAAGCCAGTACAGGGTACATAGTAAGGACTCAATAATATTTGTGTAAATTAAGTTTTTCTTTGCTTGAGCACTTTCAAGGAATAGAATCTAAGGTAACAATGTCCTCCACGCCTTCCCACAGCCACTACCCAAATTTAGGAACTTTTTATGTTTTAGCTGAGCTGTATTCCTGAACTGTAGTGACTTCAAAACATTATTCTAGAATTTCTCACATACTCTAATTCAGCCATCTACACTGCTGTTAAAATAATCTCTGAAAATGCAACTATGTCTCCTAGCTCAAGACCTTTTAGTGTTTTCCCATTAACTACCAAATATTTGAAGCTTGTAATAAAAGAATAAGTCTCCAAAACTTATGTTCTGCCTTGATTAAACTTTAATAAGCATTTCAGTCAGAATAGAAGTAATGCAAGAAATATTCTTTTTAAGTATTTTGAGTATATTAAGTATTGTGCAAAATCTGAACTTTCTCAGGAAATATAAGAAACGATAAAGAACAATGACATTTCTGGGCAGTTAGACTCAGAAATATGCCCTAATAAATACCACAATCTGGCTGTACATGTATTATTTCAAGAGAAGTGCATAAAGATGGAGTTAACAATATTGTGTATAAATGTAATTATTGGAGATTTTTTTTTAATCTCTGAGAGATTGCTAGATAAATTACATTCAATGGCCTAGAACATAAATCACACCATAGCAGGGAGGGAACTGTGGGTCCTCAATGAAGGGCCTTCTTAAAATTGGCAATTGTGCTAAAAATAAGATCTTCCTTCTTCTTCAAAATAACATGAAATATAGATCTGTGCATAGTTTCCCTATAAATAAAGGAATATGATTACATGGTCTATGTAGGTCCCAATCACACCAAAATAAACATCCTGTCATTTACAGAATAATGTTTCAGTTGTCTCTCATGGGGACTTCAGACAATATATGAACTAAATAAAAGAAAAAATGCTTCAGGGAATGCTATAGAAAAGGTCTCAAAAATATTTAAAAATCAAATTGAGATCCTGAACAAATATATATTATCACATGCCATGATTGGATCTGATTAAAAAGATACTAGTCTAGGCTTCCACGTCGCTCAAGCTTCCGGCCATCTCTCTGGGAGACGCACGGGTTAGTGTCCCGGACAAGCGGCCACTGCAGGGGCCTCCGGTAATTTTCAAACTTCTAGAAGAAAGGTAATTTTCATAATCTTAGGTTACACAATGCTTTCTTAGATATGATATGATAGGCACAAGCAACAACAGGAAAAATAGGTAAGACTGATAAAGTTGATAAAGTTTTTCTTCAAAACTACTAAAAGAGAGTGAAATAGCAAAGCACATAATGGAAGAAAATATTTGCAAATCACATATCTGACAATGGTGTAGTATACAGAAATACAAAGAACTCTTAATAATAAAAAGAAAATTACCCAATTAAAAAATGGGTAAAATATATGATTAGATATTTCTCCAGAGACGATATAGATATAACCAATAACCATGTGAAAAGATGTGCAATATCATTAGTAATCAGGGAAATGCAAATCTAAAACATGATAAGATGTAACTTTAAACCCACTAGTATGACTGTAATAACAACAATTAAAAAATATAATAACAAATGTGGTCAGGATCCAAAAAAATTGGAACCCTCACACACTGCTGGTGGGGATGTCATATGGTACAGCCACTTTGGAAAATGGTCTGGCAATTCCTCAAAATGGTAGGCATAGAATTTCCATATGACACAGCAATTCCACTGCTAGGCATATACCCAAGAAAAATGAAACCAAACATCATGAAAAAACTTGCATAAGACTGTTCAAAGCATATTTATTCGTAAAATCACCAATAGTCCATCAACTGATGGATAAATGGTAGGTGTCATATCCATATAATGGACTATCATTCAACAATAAAATGGAATGAACTACTGACACATGCTACAATATGGATGGACCTTGAAAACATTACTTTGGGAAAAAAAAACAGTCATAAAAGACCATATATTATCCCACTGATATGAAATTCTACAATAGACAGAGCCATAGAAACTAAAAGTAGATTGGTGGTTGCCTAGGGCTAAGTGGATGAAAGGATTTGGGAATGATGGCTAAATTGTATAGGGTTTCCTTTTTAGGTGATGAAAATATTCTAAAACTGGTTGTGGGAATTAATGCACACCCCTGTGAATAAAATAAAAACCACTTTAAATGAGTGAATTGTAAGGTATACGAATTATATCTCAAAGAGCTATTACCAGCTATTTATAAAAGGAAGAACATTTACAACAGCACCAAAAACATGAAATACTCAGGTGTAAGTGTAATAAAATATGTGCATAATCTGTACACTAGAGCGTGTAAAGTGCTAATAAAATAATCAAAGAAGACACATAAATGGAAAAATAAACTATGTTTATGAATTGGAAGATTCACTGTATGTCCATGCACATTCCATGTTTACATTAAATTCCCAGATTGTGTTTTCTATAAAGTTGATCTCAAATTTAAATAAATAGCCAAGAGAACAAGAATAGCCACAACTATTCTGCAGTAGAACAAAGGAGAATTCACATGGCCTGATTTTAAGACTTACATTACATTAATGCTACAAAGATCAAGACAGTACGGTAGTGACAGATGGAGAGGACTGAATATTGAATCCACAAAAGAACCCACAATACAGGGTCAATTTATTTTGAAAAAATTGTAAAAGCAAGTCCATGGAGAATAGACAAGCTTTTCAAACAGTGAGGTTGGAACAACTAGCTATCTAGGCCAGAAGAAGAAGAAAGAAGAAAGAAGAAAAAAGAGGAGGAGGAGGAGGAGGAAGAAGAGGAGGAAGAGGAATGGAGACCCATCCATACTTAACACCATTAACAAAATTGAATCATGGATCTAAATGTAAAGCATAAAACATTAAGAGATTTAGCAGATAATAAAAGGGAGAAGTTTTGTCAGGTGCTGCTGTGATGAATAACTAAAAATATGGACTAGATTTGAAACTTGGTAATAGGTAGATGATGGAAGAATTTTGAGTCACTTGAAAGAAAATGTCTAGATTGTCTTGAAGATACTGTCAGGACATGAACCTTAAAGGCAATTCTGGTGAGGGCTAGGAGAGAAGTGAGGAGAGAGGTAGAGAAAGTTTCTATCATTTGAAGAATATACATACCATAAATGGAATGTTACAAATAGGAATTGTAAAGGTGCTCCTGGTGAGGCTGTAGAAGGAAAGGATGAATGTGTGGTTGGAAACTGGAGGAGAGGTGATCCTTGTTATACAGTAGCAGAGAACATGATGGAATTGTGTTCCAATGTAGGACAGAAGGCAGAACTTTTCAGCAATGAACTTGGTTATGCAGTTAGCACTCCACTCAGACAGAATTTAAGCTTCACTTATTAACTGTGAGATTTTAGACAAGTAATTTAACATCTCTGATTCTTTTATCATCCCCTATAATATGGGCCTAACCAAAGAGCTATCTCACAGGATTGTTGGGGTGATTAAATGAGTTAATTCACATAAAGTACTAGGCCTGGGCCCGGTATGCAAAAAGAGCATAAGTGTTAGAACCCCTTCCCTGCCTCCTCTTCCAAATTTATATATATTGTGCCAGTTTGAATGTATTATGTCCCCCCAAATGCCATTATCTTTGATGTAATTTTGTGTAGGCAGACCTATCAGTGTTAATTAGATTGTAATTCTTTGAGTGTTTCCATGGAGATGTGCCCCACCCAGCTGTGGGTGATGACTCTGATTGGATAATTTCCATGGAGGTGTTACCCCACCCATTCAGGGTGGGTCTAAGTTGAGTCACTGGAGCCATATAAATGAGCTGATAGGCAGAGGGAACTCAGGGCAGCTAACAGTGAACTTCTGAAGAGGAGCACAGCCAAGAGATACACTATGAAGAAAGCACAGAATCTGCAGATGAGAGACAGTTTGAAGATGGCCGTTGAAAGCAGACTCTTGCTCCGGAGAAGCTGAGAGAGGACAAATACCCCAAGTGCAAGTAAGAGTGACATTTTTGAGGAGCTGAAGCCTAGAGAGGAACACCCTGGGGGAAAGCCATTTTGAAACCAGAACTTTGGAGCAGACACCAGCCACGTGCCTTCCCAGGTAACAGAGGTTTTCTGGACACCATTGGCCATCCTCCAGTGAAGGTATCTGATTGCTGATGTGTTACCTTGGACACTTTCTGGCCTTAAGACTGTAACTGTGTAACCAAATAAACCCCCTTTTATAAAAGCCAATCCATCTCTGGTGTTTTGCATTCCGGCAGCATTAGCAAACTAGAACACATATCAATAACATTTCTAAACCTTGGTGCTATTGAAATCTGGCATTGACAAGGGAACTGCCATGTATGTTATAGATGCACAATATCCCTGGCCTCTCCCCATTGGATAGCAGTATTACACCCCTGCCACATTGTGATAATAAAAAAATTCTGCACCAAGTTATACCATGGAATATAGTTAATAGTAAAATTATAAAAAATGTGCTGCATCAATTGTAAAAAATGTTCTACACAAAATCAAGGTATTAACAATAGAGTGGTATATGGAAATCCAGTATTTTATGCAGGATTGTTCTGTAAACCCACAACTTCTCTAATAAAGAAAAACATTTTTAGACTTTCAGGAACAGACATTGTCAAATATCCTCAGGTAGTCAAAATCTCCCTTATTTGAATAAAGTGCTAATCTCTATGGAGAGCATGGATCTTGGCCCTACCTGCCTCTTGGACAGTTTTGTTTATGCCTTACTGATGCCTCAAGCTCAAATTGATCCTAAGTTGTGCATTTTCTTATGAGTCCCAGCTCTGATTATCTTCTAGTCCTCATTTTCTAAGTTCTTTTCACCCCCTTCCAAGCATCTTATCCTTAAAAATAGGAACATTGCCATCCTATGCTCCTCCTCAGTAACAGTCATCATCCAGCCTCCAGGTCTTGAAGAATCTATTTCCTTGAAACCCTGGTCTGTCTGTTCCTGGGCTTGGATTACCCTAATAGTTTTCTAACTTGGGCTCCTAAGGAAAATGAGAATTAATGTGTTTTGCACTTCCCATATCCTACTGCACGCACACACACATACCCCTTTTCTTTCAGGCCCCCATTTACCTTCCTACCAATAAGCTTTTAATCATAAATTAGTTTAGATCAATATTCCTATGTTACAATATTAAATCTACTTTAAAAACTATTCACAGCTAATCCATTATATGCTATGATTGGCTTTGTTTCCATAACACTGTCCTGTTTTTCATGCAATTTTTTATGCTTTCATTTGCTTATTATTCATAGATTTTCTATGATCCTTTCCCAATTTCTTCCCCACAGTTTGTAAATCTTCTCTCAGTGCATCCAATAATCGCCATTCAATCAAATTTCATCTTTTTAAATAAACCATTCCAGGAGATTCCTGACCCACTCCAATCTTCACAGACTGTCCTCCAGTTGTGATGCAAATCTGACAATTTGAGATCTTCCTTTACCATCATCCTGGGGATTCTCTATCTTTTTCTTATTCTGGGTCTTCTATTTCCTGGATCACCCATTTTTTAATTTTCTTACTCATTTTGATACAACATATAACATCCTGAATTCTTGAGAAGTGTCCGTAAAATGCACATTTTACTCTCATGTATGCCTGAAACTACCTTAATTGTACTTTCATATTTATTGGACATCTGCATGGGGATAGACTACTAACTTGCTTGTCATTTTCACCTCAATGTTTTGAAAGAATTGACCCAATAGAGAAAAGTCTAATGCCTTTTTGATTCTTGATACTTTTTAGGACAATTTTACCCCCATTCTGGACCTTTTACAATCTTACATTTTTTCCACTGTTCCAAGTATTCACAATTTTTAATATGTGCAAATTTTTATACATTTGGAGAACTAATGAGGTAGGTATATTCTGGAATTTAAGTCCTTCAGTTCTAGAAATTGTTTTGTAAATTATATATATTAGGATTTTCTCCTCATTTTACGCTCTATTTGCATTCTTCACTTTCCATTACTAAGCTAGCAGATTCTGGAATCTCTTCCTTCTGTACTTTTTTTTCTGTTCTATTTTTATTATTTAATCTCCTCTGCAACACATAGTCTCAAATTTGCCTTCAATGCCTTTATTGATTTTATTTTTACCATCATTTTTAATCTTCAAGAGTACATTTTGTCCTTTTATGAAACCTTTTCTTGAATTTGCCTCTCCTTGCATTGCCTATGTTCTTCAAGTTGTTTTGTTTGTTCAGCATGTTTATTTTATGGTAGATGTTCTCTTTGAATGTCTCAGCTTACTTGCCCATGCCTTAAAATTTAGCAAAGGATTCTACATGATGAACACCATCTCCAGCTGGGGGCATGTGTTTGGCAACTATGATTCTCTCTGGTCAGTTCAGTAGGCAACCCTAGTGGCAATGCCATTAGATCTATTATCATCGACTTGTTTGAGACCCTGCAAAGGGCCTTCTAAACTCTCTGGAAGAGATAAACCTAGTTTTCAGAATCCTGTTAGCTGTATTGAATAGAAGAAGAAAGCTAGGGTGTGTCAATGTTAGGTAAAATTACAACTGAAATGGCCTATTTTCAGTATGGGAAACCCTCTCTCACATATATCCATAGACTGGCAATTCAGCAACTTTTTGAGATTACTTTCTTTAAACCATTATTTTATTTTCTATTTTCCATTCTTTAATCTCCTCTCTAGAAGATGCACTCACCTTTGTCTTCCAGGATTTTACAGTTTATATTTTATTTTTACTCTCATGCTTAATGCTTAAGAGTACATTGTTTAATTCAATTTTATTGAGATATATTCACATAGCATACCATCATCCAAAGTGTACAACCATTTGTTCTCAGCATCATCATATAGTTGTGCATTCATCACCACAAACTATTTTTTGAACATTTTCCTTGTACCAGAAAAAGTAAAAATAGAATAAAAAATAAAAGTAAAAAAGAACACCCAAATCATCCCCCCACCCTATTTTTCATTTAGTTTTTGTCCCCATTTTTCTATGCATTCATCCATATACTCGATAAATGGGGTGTGATCCACAAGGCTTTACAATCACACTGTCACGCCTTGCAAGCTACATTGCTATACAGTCATCTTCAGTCAAGGCTACTGTGTTGCAGTTTGATAGTTTGAGGTATTTGCTTCTAGCTATTCCAATGTATTAAAACCTAAAAATGGATACCTATATAGTGCATAAGAATGTCCACCAGAGTGACCTCAACTCCATTTGGAAATCTCTCAGCCATTGAAACTTTATTTTATTTAATTTTGCATCCCCCTTTTGGTCAAGAAGATGTTCTCAATCCCGTGATTCATCCTTGAGAGTCATCCTGGGGAGTCATATCCTGCATTGCCAGGGAGATTTATACCCCTGGGAGCCAGATCCCACATAGGGGGAAGGGCAGTGAGTTCACCTGCTGAGTTGAGTTAGCTAGAGAGAGAGGGCCACATCTGAACAACAAAGAGGTACTCAGGGGGGGACTCGTAGGCACAGCTATAAGCAGGTTTAGCTTCTCCTTTGCAGTAAGGAGCTTCGTAAGGGCAAGTCCCAAGATAGAGTTCTTGGCACACCAATGTTTGTGAGAACATCAGCAACAAACCAGGTGACGAAGCCCAATACCTCCGCACTTTCCCCCAGCCCCTCAGGGGGGCCCTGCATATATACTTTTGTTTTCTGCCCAAATTACTTTGGACTGTGTTGCTATTTCACACTAACCTAAGCAAACCTACCAGGTCTCACTTCCTATTCAAAGTTCCATGTAATTATGGTAGTTGAACAAATTGTACGAGTTAAATTGTTTAGAAAATACGGATCTTGCACCAACTAAACATCTCTTCCCTTGGTCTCACATGGAATTTGAAGATTTAAAACACAGTCAGTATTGTCTTTTACCCTCTGGCATGATTTGCCCTAGTCCTAACCATATCTGTTTCATTCATATCTCTAGTTGATGTCTGGACTCTTTTTCAGCTTTTTTAACAGTTGCTATATGTGCTAATACTGACATTCATATCTGCCAAGTTCCAGATCTGATTTTCAGGTGTCACACAGATACCCAAAGTTCCAGGGATTGATCAGGTTATACACAAAGGGATCAGCATCTTAGAATCTGGAGATATCTGTTACAATTCAGGAACAGATATGACTGCTGTAAGAGCTTACAATCTAGGGACCATTACAATAAGCATTCTCCTGATAAGCTATGCTCTAAGACTCAATTCTGAGTTTACACATTGTAGTTAGTCCATTTCGGTGAGGCATTATTGAGTTTTCCATTGTTTCTGGCATACTTCACTTAAAATGCTGTCTACAGGATCCATTCACCTCAATGCATGTCTTACAGCTTCACTCCTTCTTGCAGTTGCTCAATATTCCATTGTATGTACACACAACAGTTCACCATTCTGTTCCTCAGTTGACGTACCCTTAGGCCACCTCCACCCATTGCAAATCATTCAAACTGTCTCCAAAAACACCAGTGTGCAAATGTCCATTCATGTCCCTGTTCTCAGATCCTCCAAGTATATGCCCCCTTAGGAAGTTGCAGGACCTTAAGACACCCACCTGCTTCTCTTTGTGTGGAACCTCCCCACTGTCCTCCAGACAGGCTACACCATTCTGCCTCCTAACCAATGGTAAATATGTACAACCCTCTCTTGAGAGTACATTTTGTCCTCTTATGATACATTTTCTTGATTTTTTTATTCTTCCATTATCTGTTTCCTTCAAGATGTTTTTGTTAAGTTTGTTTCATTTATGTTAGATAGTGTCTTTAAATTTCCTGCTTACTTGACCATGCCTTAACATCTGAGAGTGGAATTCTACATGATGACTTTCATTTCCATATGGGGGCTTATTGTTTGGTAGCAGTTGACTCAGCCTCACTTTACACTGTTCCATTTCAGAAGGGAAGCTTAGTGGAAATTCCATTAGGTCTTCTATCATGGGGTGGGTTGATGAACCAGAGAAAGGTCTTCCAATCACTCTGGATGATATAAGCAAGGATTTTAGCATTCTGTTAGCTTAATTGAGTGGAAGAAAAAAGCTAAACATAATAACGTTCCTTAGGTCAAACTTCTACTGAAATGTCCTCTTCAGCATGAAAATCCTCTCACTAATGTGCATGACACATAATTCAGAAACTTTTCATTTCAATTTCATTTATGAATTAACCTCTCATCTTTTACTGAGGCAAAAAAGGAGCCAGTCATTTGGCTACTTTGAGTGGTAGAGGAGATCTGCATGTATAATTACTTCTCAAACAGACTTTCATGCATTCCTCTTATTTCATCATCACCTTCATCACTTTCACCACTTCCTCCAAAGGTAACTTGTACCAGCAACTTTTGATCATATGAGAGATTAAATGGTGTAAATTGGGTGTTTTCATGGTTTTCTCCAATTCTTTCTAAATGTTAGCTTTCATGAGATTGCTAAATCAGATGCTTCTCATTGATTTACATTCCCACTTCCAAAATACTTGACTGTTATGAATCTGCTGTTTTCTTTGTTCTTACAAGATAATGCCATTTTAAATTCCCTTTTATTTGAGTTAGTGAGTTTAAGGAAGGAACAGAACTAAGATGCCAACTTTAAGTCTACCATCATTAATGAGACTCCTCTGGCTACATCTCTAGGAGGACTCTGAAATGCACACTAAGACTGTCTGATCCTAGAGACCAAGGGTTAAACTTCCCTAGATTGAGCAGTTGCATTCTATTCAGAGTAGATTTGCATGAAGCCAAAAACACTACAAATAGTCTCTCCGTTTATTTTAGTTTTTACTGATTCATTTATTCCAATGACCATATTTAGAGCATTTAAGACATGAGGAATAGTGAAAGCAATTCTGTCCCTAGGCTTCTCAGTCTAAATATACAGATAGTGAAGGAAACTGAGAATGGCTTTGTTGGGTATTATTTGATAATCACAGTGCTAACCTCTTTAAAAATGTGCCTTATATCAACCTCCCGACCACCTTCTGATCTGGTTAAGCCTGTTCCACCTACAAGAAACCCAAAGCTAGGAGGGAGTAATTCACTGCTCCATGGTCAAAACAACTAGTGGTACAGAAAGAGTCAAATTTAGGTCTATCTGAATCAAAATTCATTTATTTAACTATCACACTATGCAGAATCATATGGCATATGCTATCATAGAATTCTGTACAAGGTACTTTCAAATTCCTTGAATTTAAGTGAGAAAAATCCATCCTAGTCAAACATGCCTACACCAAAAAGTTATGTGAAGTGGTAAACTGGGGATGTGAATGGTGGATGTATGTCTGGACGGAGTCAACTCATGTAGGGCCTTGTACCTCTACTCCTACTAGTGTCTCTGCTTGGTCCTACTTTGCTTTATTCTTGATAGTCTCTCCACCAAATATTGTAAAGAGGACTAACTGAATTCTTAGATTTAATCACACCAGCTCACTAATTACAAGGAAAAAATATCTTTTCCAAATAATTTTGTTTTAAAGACAAAATAAAAAACAGTGTAGTCAAGGGAGAATTTTGGAATTAAATTGGTAATGAGAGTTTGGAATGTGCTGAGAGGACAGTATTATATTTTGTGAGGTGGACAAGTACATTCCATCGAAATAATACAAAATTGTTGTCACTATGTTAGACAAGTTCTAGTCAAAATCAAATATCATTCTATGTATTTAATACAGAAGATACACACATTTTTTAGAGATATTAGAGAAGTGAATTTACAGGATAATCATGCATAAAATACAGTACTCCCCCATACAACACTATTATTAACACTTTGCATTGATGTGTTACATTTGTTCCTATTGATGAAAGCACATTTTTATAATTGTAATGTGAGCTATAATCCATGGTTTATGCTAGGATTCACTGTTTGTGTTGTACAGTATTGATTCTTTTAAAAATTTTTATTCTAGTAAAATATTACATTCTAGAATTTCACTTTTAACCATATTTGACTAAATGATACACTGCTATTATGTTCATAATGTTGTGCAACAATCATCCCAATTCATTAACAAAACTTTTTACAATACTTCCTTTTTTTCTTTATTAGAATTGTAGGTTTGTAGTACAATCATGAAGAAAATATAGGAGTCCTATACCACACTGTTATTAACTGTTATTAACAGCTTGCATGCTGTGCAACCACTGTTACAACTGATAAAAGAACATTTTTATAATTGTACTATTAACCACAAGGTGACCCTTGTTTTATAGTGGCAGAGAATTTGACAACATTGGGTTCTGGTGTTGGATGCAAAGCAGAATTTGAAGGTGATGAGCTTGGATATTTAACCGAAGAGATTTTCAAATTAAATATGGAAAGTGCAGCCTGGCTTCTCCTTGCAGCTTATAGTAAAATGTGAGAGGAAAGAGATAAACTGAGAACTGAATTCTTGGATACAAAGAAACCAGAAATTTGGAAAATTCTGGGCTTCTGGAAAGTGAATACTGAGAGAGTAGTGCCCCATGTGAGAATTTAACTAACAATAGAACCAGTCAGCCATCTCAGTGCAAGTCACTACTGGAGATGGAGTAATCCAGAAAGGATTTATGGAAACTCTTACTGTCTGATGGTTGGGACCCTTTTATGCTGCCTAAAAAACCAACATGTTTTTTGCAAGATCTGTATGAATAGAACCATCACCAGCCCAGACTACAAGGGACAGGAAAGGGACAGACTGAATTAAAAATGACTTCAAAGGCGGCATCATGGAAACTGAAGTCTGGAACAAAGACATCTCGGGACAAGAGACCGGACCCACCCATGTAGGTGGAAAGGGAGAGTTTGGCCCAGAGCTTACAGAGGGTGGGCCTTCCACCCCATTGTTCAGGGAAAGTGTTGACACCCCTGTAATCTCAGATGCCTGGGGATTGAGGAGGGGTTGGCTACCCTGTTCAGTAAGTGCTGCAGCCCCAAGTTTCAAAGAGGGTGGTGCACATTCCCAAGGGATTGGGGAGAGTGTAGCCACCATCCCATTGCTGTAAGGGGGTTGAGCCTGTGCCTTGGAGATTAGTGAGAGTCCAGCCACCACCCCAAAGCTTGAGGAGGGTGCGGCCTTGAGTCCATCTGCCACCTCAATGCTTGAAGAAGGTGGAGCCAAGAGCATGCCTTCTCCTCAGTGTTTGGAGAAGTCAGAGCCCTCACCCCAGTATTTGTAGAGAGCAGGGCCACTGCACAAGCCCTTGGATAGGGTGGGGCTGCCACTCTATCAAGCCTTGAGGAGAAAATGTCATTCTATAAATGACTTTCAGACCCGTAAATCTAATGAAGTATGCCCTGCAGGTTTTCAGAACTGTTTGGGTCCGGTGATCACTGTTTTCTTTCCAAATTCTCCCTATGGAAATGGGGACATTCACTGTATGACTGTCCCTCCTTTGTGCACTGGCAGCAGATAACTTGTCTAAGTTTCACAGGTCCACAACCTGAGGAGAATTTTTCCCCAGGACAGACCTGGTGCAAACTGATTTGTCCAGGTCTGTAACTGATTTTCATGAGACTTTGTACTTAATACATTTACTGAAATGATTTAAGCCCTTGGTGATATTGTGATGGAACAAATTTATTTTGCGTATGGAAAGAACATGTCTTTTTGGGATCCAGAAGGTGGAGTGTGGTGGTTTAGAGGCTGTATGTACCCCAAAAAAGGTCATGTTCTTTTAGTCCATTCCTGTGGTCACAGATTTATTACAGATAGGGCCTTTTGATTAGGTTATTTAAATCGAGATGTGACTCACCCCATTCAAGGTGGGTCTTAATCCCCTTACTGGAGTCCTTTATAAGAAAATAAAGGACACATGGAAAAAGCCAAGAGATGAAATTGAGAGAAGCTCATGTAAAACAGCCCCAGAAAGCCTGAAATGAAGCCACTGAAGCCAGAAGCTGGAAGAGATGGAACTCAGGAGAGAAGGACCACTAGATGTCACCATGGGCCTTGCTATGTGACACAGGGGCCCAAGCTTGTGGTAACCAGTCTTCAGAGAAGGTATCATCCTGTTGATGCCTTAATTTGGACATTCTGACTGCCTCAGACTGTACATTTGTAAGGTAATAAATGCCCATTGTTAAAAGCCAGTCCATTTCTGGTATATAGCATTCTGGCATCTTTACCAAACAAAAATAATGATGTATATAAATTTCATATAACTATTATCATTCCAAATATACTGTTTCATATATTAGGGTTTTTTGGTTACTGTTTGTGCCAGTTTGAAACTGTTATGGACACCAGAAAAGCCATGATCTTTATTTTTAAATTCAATTTTATTGGAATATATTCACATACCATACAATTATCCCTGGTGTACAATCAGTTGTTCACTGCACCATTATTTAGTTGTGCATTCATCACCACATTCAATTTTTCAACATTTTCATTACCGTACACAAAAAAGAATAAACGTTAAAGTAAAAAAGAACACCCAAAACATCCCATTCCCCCATCCCTCCTTATTATTCATTTACTTTTTGTCCTAATTTTTCTATTCATCTGCCCATACACTGTATAAAGGAGTGTGAGCCACAAGGTTTTTATAATCACAGAGTCACACAGTGTAAGCTATATAGTTACACAATCATCTTCAAGAATCAAGGCTATTGGGTTGCAGTTCTACAGTTTCAGGATTTCCTTCTAGCTTTTCCAATACACTAAAAACTAAAAATGGATATCTACATAATGCATAAGAATAACCTCCAGAATGACCTTTGAACTCTATGTGAGATCTCTCAGCCTCTGAAACATTATTTTTGTTTCATTTTGTTTCCCCTTTTGATCCAAGAAGGCCAAAAAATATGCCAGGCACAGAAGTTGATGTGGATTTATTGGGGTTTATGAACAGGAGAGTATCTGGAGGTTTAGAGCACTGCAAGCAACAGGGGTATGAGGGTGGGAGATAATATGTGATTTTTGAACAAAGACAATCTATATAGTATGAGGATATTGGGTCTCTGGTATAATCATTAAGGGGCCTAAAACCTGATGCTTTATTAGGAGTAGTGTTTAAGACTAAGATACAATCAATGCCATGTTTATATCCATGGTTACATTCTTCCCCCTCCAGGGAGACTGTTTACTTTCTTGAACTTTGTCCTTGGCTAAAGCAAATTTGTTACAGGCCATTTAGGAGGGGGCCCAGGTCCTGGGCTGCCACAATCCAGTCCCCTGTAACAGGTTGCATTGACCATAGGACAGGCATTGCACCCATATACCACTATACCATGAAAAAATATAAAAGACAACAGAATAGTAATAATCCAACACATAGGGCATATAATCCTATAAAGAAATGCCACCAAGGCTGAGTAAGAGAATTAAACCAAGTAGAAAGGGAGTCAGAAGATAATTGATCAATACTGTCTATGTGTTCTTGCATATGATTTAAAGCTTGTGAAATAGTATGTGAGTGATCAGGAATATATATACAACACTGTATGTTTATAAGGGCATAGGTTCTGCCTTTTACTGCTTAAAATGTCTAAAGACATTCTACTTTGTAAGACGACTTTCTGTAAATGGGTTGTTTCATCACTTAACAATGATATTGCTAATTTAGATTCATTAAGTGCGTGAGCTGTGTGGTTAGCCAAGGCTGTTATATTCTTTTTGGTAACCATCACAGCCTCCCATAGGGCAACAAAGGCTAAAGGATAAAACCACCAGGGATAGGCTTCACTTGATATCTAGATTTAACCATTTTCCAGTTGCTAGGAGTATGTGGTAAATAATCATAAAATGTGGCAGGGACATACAGCTGCCCCCATGTTCAGCATCCTGTCCAACTGTAAGGTAAATAAGGCCATCCATATTGCCCACAGATTCATAGCCACCCCACAGGGGACGCATATGCTCCTTGTTTATTGGAGGCACTTTGCCATTGGAAAAAACTATCATTTTGTAGCTTAATGGTAAAATTACACATGTCTGCGGTTAACCACCCCATATTTCAGTTCCTATTAAGATGTTTGATGCAGACAGGCAACACAATCTAAGGTTACTGCTTCCACTGTCAGCCATCCTATTCCATGTACAGCATACCCTAATATAGGCCTGGGCTTATTTACTTGTTCTCTCACAAGGGAAAAAAAATAAAAGCCCAAGTCTCAGTATAAGATGGTAATTGGATTTCAGTCTTAAAAGAGAAAGTCTCTATTCCAGATTTGTTAGTACGTCAAATTCTGCAACATTGACAAGGCATTCCACATAGTCTAGTTAGCAGGAGCTATGGTCCAGGGAATGCTGGTAGCACTCAAAGATGGCAAGTCTGTGTAAACCCAACACTGGGTTTAGTTGTGGGCATGAGTTACCACTGACGCTCACTGTAGAAAGGTGTTTGCTAGGGCACTGACCATACAACACCCAAAAACTTGACAGAGTAGCCAGGGCCTTGTAGCTTGTTATGATTGATGGCCCATCCCTGCTTCTCAAGATGAGATATTAACCTTTCTGACATCTCTTTTAATTGGTTTTGAAACCAGGAGAAGTCCAAAATCAAGGCTTCATAAAGGCTATGCTTTCTCCCAGAAGACTGGTGTTCTGTTGCTGGCTGCTGGCTTTTCTGTCACATGGCAATGCACATGGTGGCCTCTCCTTTCTCTTCCAGGTTCTGTTGAATTTTGGCTTCTGTTTGCTCCCTCTGGCTTTTCTCTCTCTACCTGTCTTTCTCTCTGCTTATAAAGGATTGAGCCAGGCTTCATATCCCACCAAGAATGGGAAGTATTGGGGTCTCCTGTAGACTACTGTCCTTCAAATCTGGAGTAGAAGCATCAGCAGTCATTAGGACAGAGATCCTCAGAAACTGCCTCCTTTAGACACCAGATAGAGGCTCAGCCAACCACAAGAAGAGCAAGTCAGATGTCCAGACTTGGAACTGGAAACTGTTTCTCTCTTTGAAGCTTTTTAAGGTGATAATGGTTTGTCCCATTGGGGCTCCAGAACTTTGGGCAGTGGATTTCTTTGTAGGAATCTTCATCCCTTCTCAGGTGGCCAAACTGTTGCCAGACAAAAATAGTGGGTTCTTTGCCTGATGCACTCAAATGACCAATTCTTCTGTTGGGAGGTTTTTGTTACTAATTCAATGTCTTTACTATTAATTGGTTTGTTGAGATCTATTTCTTCTTGCATCAGTGTAGGTAGTTTGTGTGTTTCTAAGAATTTCTCCATTTCTACAAATTATCTAATTTATTAGTGTACAGACGTTCATACTATTCTCTTGTAGTGCTCCATATTTCATTACTTATATCTTCTTATTGTCAGTCTAGCTAAAGATCCGTCAATTTTAGTGGTCTTTTCAAAGAACCAAATTTTGGTTTTGTTGATTGTCTATATATTTTTGTTGTTGTTCTCTACTTCATTTATCTATACTCTAATCTTTGTTATTTCCTTCCATATGCTCACTTTGGGTTTAGTCTCCTCTTTTTTTAGTTTTTCTGGTTTTGACACTGGGTCCCTCATTTGAAGTCTTTTTTCTTTTTTAATAAAAGCACTTAGTGCTATAAATTTGTCTCTCAGCACTGCTTTGCTGAAACCCATTATTTTTGGTATTTTGTATTTTCATTGTCATTTGTCCCAAGTCATTTCCCTTTTGATTTCCTCTTAAACTGATTGGCTGTTTAAGAGTATGTTGTTTAATTTCCACATATTTGTGAATTTTCCATTTCTGTCTCTGTTACTGATTTCTAGCTTCATACCTTTGTGGTCAGAGAAGATAAACTGTATAGTGTATTGAATTCATTGAGGCTTCATTTTGTGACCTAAGACATGATCTTGGAGAATGATCCATAAGAAATCAAGAAGAATGTGCATTCTGTTATTGTTGGATGATGTGTTCTATATCTGTCTTTTAGGTCTAGTTGGCTTAGAGTGTTGTTCAAGTCTTGTATTTCCTTATTGATCTTCTGACTAGATCCCTTATTGAAAATGGTATATTAAAATCTTCTACTATTACTATAAAACTGTCAATTTCTCCCATCAAATCTTTATATGCTTCATATATTTTGGGACTCTGCTCTTAAGTGCATATATATTTCCAATTGTTGTATTTCTGGTTGAATTGACCCATTTATCAGTATATAATGTCCGTCAGTGTCCCTCATAACTCTTTTCTAACTTAAACTTCATTTTATCTGAGATCAGTTTAGCTACTCATGCATATTTTGATTACTACTTGCATGATAAATATTATTTCCATCCTTGTCTCCATGGTTTCTGATCAGAAATCAGCACTCAATCTAATTGGGAGTCCCTTGTACATAACATGTTGCTTTTCTCTTGCAGTTTTCAGAACCCTCTCCTCGTCCTCTTCATTTTATAGTGTGATAAATATATGATAAGCTGTATTGTTCTTCATGTTTATCCTGTTTGTTGTTCTCTGGGCTTCTTGGATGTGCGTGTTCTTGTATGAGTTTGGGAAGTTCTCTGTCATTGTTTCTTCGAATAGTCCTTCTGTCCCTTTATCTCTTTTTTCTCCTTCTGGGACTGCCACAATGCATATATTTGTGCACTTGATGGTGTCTCAGAGGAGTCTTAGGCTATTTTCACTTTTTATAATTCCTTTTTCTTCTATTCCTCAACCTGGCTCATTTTAAGTGTCCTGTCTTCAAGTTCACTGATTCTTTCTTCTGCCAGCTCCAATTTGCTGTGGAAACCATCCTGTGAAATTTTCATTTCCAATATTATGGTCTTCAACTCCTCAACTTCTCTTTGGTTCCTTCTTAAAATTTCTATTTCTTTACTAAGATTCTCATATTGCTCATTGTTTTCTTGATATCCTTTAGTCCTTTCTCTGCATAGCCCTTCATCTCTTTGAGCATTTTTAATATCATTTTTTAGAAGTCTTTTTTTCAGCATGTCCATATTCTGGTCTTCTTCATTAGTGTTTTTTGAAATTTTAATGCTCTTCCTTTGGATGAGTCATCATTTCCTATTTCCTTGTTTGTCTTGTACTCTTTCTTGCACACTGTACATTTTAATATTTTAGAACGTTAACTTGGGTGTATTCCTTGAGATGTCGGTTTGTTGATTTTGTAATTAGCTAGTGAAAAGATGGACATTTTCTTAAGCTTCAGCTCTTCAATTAGGAAGGCTGGTCCAAGGCAAATGCAGTGTGCAGGGTCCTCCCAGTCTGTTCTGAGCCTTGGTCTTGCTCTGGACTTGTACTTGTTCATTGTTTTGGTGTTCCCCCATTTACAGGAGTTTGCCCCCTCTCTTTCCCAAGAGATAGACCTTCCTCTCCTGGGATTTTAGAACAGGCAAGCCTTTTCCCCATTCTCTACCTTTATAGTTTCTCATAGTCCTTTCATTCTCTCAAGCTGCTTTTACCTACAGGGTAAATTCTGAGAGGGGACATGCCAGAGACGAGTTTACCAAGTCAGCCTTTCCCAGCTGAAACAGGAACAGAGACTCACAAAGGGGGCCAAACAGACTCCAAACTGCCCTGGGGAGGGGATCTGGAAGGGAATGTGGAACTTCTTCCACTGTTCCTCAACGCTGTGCTTTCTTGATCTCCCAAGCAAATGTATCTCTTCAACTAATTGTCCACTGCAGCCCTGAGGAAACAGCATCTTTAAGCCTCCTCTGCCACTGCCTTTATCCGGGGTGGTTTAGAATAATGGATACCCTCAGAGCTGGGATCCCAGGGATCTGAATTTGCTATTCAAATGTCATGAATAGCAATTGGTTGTACCACCACTGGTCTAGGGAAAGAGGATTTTTACATCCCTTTCTTTTACCAGTGAGCTAGCCAGAGGCTGAAATGCATGGTGGCCTGCTAAAAAGTAGGAGATAGATGCCAGCAGTTGCCACACAGAGAGAGGAATTTACTGGTCTTTAAAGTAACTATCAGCCTCTTCCTCCTGCTCATACCTGGATGCTATGCAGAGATCTGTTGGCTTCTGGAGTTTCCAAATCCTTGTTTCAGACAGTTCCTGTCTATTTAATAGTTGTTCCGATGGAAGGACTGGATTCTGGAGTTTCCTACTCCAACATCTTCCCACAATCCTCTGATATACAAAAGATATTTAGTACAGATAATTGTTTAGACAGATCTTGCAAGGTGCAAGGAGCACAACTATGATGATGAAAACACATAAAGAAGAATATTTGCATAAATAGATAGTACCCCTAGGGCTTCAGAGAGGCAGAATATCAAATTGTGGTATAGTCATCAAAATATTACCCAGCAATAGTAAAAATGAACCGCTAAGAAACAGAACAAAATGGAATCTAAAAATGTCATGATGAGTGGAGAAGTCAAACACAAAACAGTGCATATTGTATGATTGTGCCGGTTTGAGTGTATTGTGTCCCCCAAATGCCATTATCTTTGTGGTCTTGTGTGGGGCAAACGTTTTTGGTGCTGGTTGGATTTGCTTGGAATGTGCCCCACCCAGCTGTGGGAGATGATTCTGATGAGGACTTGAGCAGAAATGATGAATGTGTTGTTGCAAACTGGAAGAAAGGTGATCCTTGTTTTAAAGTGGCACAAAATTTGGCAAAATTGAGTCCTGGTCTCAGATGGAAGGAAGAATCTGGAAGCAATGACCTGGAATACTTAGCTGAGGAGATTTCCAGACTACATTCTGATGAGATGTTCTCATGGAGGTGTGGCCCCGCCCATTCAGGGTGGGCCTTGATCGGTGGAGCTACATAAATGAGCTGACTCGGGGGGAAGAAAGAGAGTGCAGCTGGGAGTGATGTTTTGAAGAGGAGCAAGCTTGCTAGAGAGGAACGTCCTGGGAGAAAGCCGTTTTGAGGCCGGAGCTTTGGAGCAGACGCCAGCTGCCTTCCTAGCTAACAGAGGTTTTCCGGAGGCCATTGGCCATCCTCCGGTGAGGGTACCCGATTGCTGAGGTGTTACCTTGGACGTTTTGTGGCCTTAAGACCGTAATTGTTTAGTGAAATAAACCCCCGTTTTATAAAAGCCTATCCATCTCTGGTGTTTTGCATTCTGCAGCATTAGCAAACTAGAACAATGATTCTATTTTTATGAAGATAAAGAATAGGCAAAAGTGAATCTATTAGGATAGAAATTATAGCAATGTTGTCTGACAGTACGTTGTGAGAAGTGACTCCAAAAATGGAAACTTTCTGTCATAATAGAAGGAATCTATATAATGTTAATGGTGGAAATTGACTGTGTATACACTTAAAGAGCCATCAAGCTGTATACAAAAAATATGTAAATTTTACTATACTTACACCTCAAAAATAAAAATTTTAAATAGAAAAATTATAGCTCAATATTTTGAACCATCTATTCTTCAAAAGATCAATTGAGAATTATTATGGCGAACTCTTGTGTTTCTTTCTGGTAACACATCTCTAAACTCTGTAATTGACATCAGAGGGGAAAACCTTCCATGTCACCCTTAAAAGTATAATACTGGGCTAGTTGGAACAGTAATTCTATGTAGCATAGGACTCTGAAGTATCCATAAAAGAAATTCTGACTTTCATTCAATTCACTTCTACAACTTAGAGAAAGCCAGTGAATCAGAGGAAAACATGTAGTGGGAATGCAGGAGAGAAACAGGTGAACCACAGACAATAGCTCTACTAATATTGTTACCTTAAGAGCTACCAATGATTACCTTGGGCTTGTGTTTCCTTCATCGACAATAATGGCCAAGTATCAATCTGTATGCTTTATTTAATAGCTGGTGTATATTCAGGGACAAAATTATGATTATACAATTAATAGAAGCTAAAAGTTCCAATAGAGTGTCTTCCAGGGCTGACAAAATGTGTCACCTAAAAGTTTCCTGTAACATTAACCAGGGGATTTTATTAGTTAGGCCTACTTTAAAATAGATGTAATTTAATTTTTTAATCACTTATTTTTAAAAGAAGGGTTTATATATTTATTAATGAAAGAACACCTGATAATTGACCCAGATAAAATATAGACATGAGAGAATTCTCTGGATACAGACTCTTTACAACAGTCTGCTACAGGTCACTCTGACTGTAAAGAGCTCATGACACTACTGTAATATGCTCCCACAGTTATTTTTGTAAGTGCACTGTTCAAATGAACTTGTTAAAGTTTTAGACGGTGCCCAAGACTTATCTATGATGTAAATTCAGCCAAGGGGGAAAGGTGGTCCATGGGGACTCTGTCACCCAAAGCCCAGAACATAACAACTGTCTACAGTGATGGGATCTGTGAAACCAAGTGAGAAATGGCTCCCATGCCTAGGAGACAAAATGGGGAAAATGACGGGACTGATGCCCCTCAACTTGTGGTGGGGGAACGTCCTGTGAGCCCCTGGTCAGTTTAGAGGGTCCTATTTTACTTTCTGGTATATTTTTGCCTTCTACCTGCTTTATGTATGTGCCTGAGCTGTGAAAATTGCCACCAGTCAACACCTGCCAAAATTCTTAAGACCTCTCACACACCTGAGGAAGAATGGGCAGACTGGCAACCTAAAAAGCCAAGTGAAATATGATCATTAAAAATCTTATCTAGAGGCGGGGCAAGATGGCAGACTGGTGAGCTGTATGTTTTAGTTACTCCTCCAGGAAAGTAGGTAAAAAGCCAGGAACTGCGTGGACTGGACACCACAGAGCAATCTGTCTTTGGGCATACTTCATACAACACTCATGAAAACGTGGAACTGCTGAGATCAGCGAAATCTGTAAGTTTTTGCGGCCAGGGGACCCGCGCCCCTCCCTGCCAGGCTCAGTCCCGGGGGAGGAGGGGCTGTCAGCTCCAGGAAGGAGAAGGGAGAATTGCAGTGGCTGCTCTCATCGGAAACTCATTCTACTGATTCAAACTCCAACCATAGATAGACTGAGGCCAGACACCAGAGACTCTGAGAGCAGCCAGCCCAGCAGAGAGGAGACGGGCATAGAAGGAAAACAACACGGGAAGCTCCAAAGTAAAAGCAGAGGATTTTTGGAGTTCTGGTGAACACAGAAAGGGGAAGGGCGGAGATCAGGCCTTGAGGCGCATATGCAAATCCCGAAGCAAGGCTGATCTCTCTGCCCAGGGCACCTTTCCTTAATGGCCCTGGTTGCTTTGTCTATTAGCATTTCAATAACCCATTAGATCTCTGAGGAGGGCCGTTTTTTTTTTTTTTTTTTTTTTTAAATCCTTTTTGCTTTTTCTAAAACAATTACTCTAAGAAGCTCAATACAGAAAGCTTCAAAGAATTGAAATTTGGGCACATCAAGTCAAGAGCAGAAATAAGAGAGCTCTGAGACAAAAGGCAATAATCCAGTGGCTGAGAAAATTCACTAAACAACACAACTTCCCAAGAAAAGGGGGGTGTCCGCTCACAGCCACCATCCTGGTGGACAGGAAACACTCCTGCCCATCGCCAGCCCCATAGCCCAGAGCTGCCCCAGACAACCCAGTGTGACGGAAGTGCTTCAAATAACAGGCACACACCACAAAACTGGGCGTGGACATTAGCCTTCCCTGCAACCTCAGCTGAATGTCCCAGAGCTGGGAAGGGGGAGCAGTGTGAATTAACAGAGCCCCATTCAGCCATCATTTGAGCAGACTGGGAGCCTCCCAACACAGCCCAGCAGCCCAGAACTGCCCTGGGGGGACGGCACTCACCTGTGACATAGCACAGTCATCCCTCAACAGAGGACCCGGGGTGCACAGCCTGGAAGAGGGGCCCACTTGCAAGTCTCAGGAGCCATACGCCAATACCAAAGACTTGTGGGTCAGTGGCAGAGACAAACTGTGGCAGGACTGAACTGAAGGATTAGACTATTGCAGTAGCTTTAAAACTCTAGGATCATCAGGGAGATTTGATTGTTAGGGCCACCCCCCCCTCCCCGACTGCCCAGAAACACGCCCCACATACAGGGCAGGCAACACCAACTACACACGCAAGCTTGGGACACCAATTGGGCCCCACAAGACTCACTCCCCCACTCACCAAAAAGGCTAAGCAGGGGAGATCTGGCTTGTGGAGAACGGGTGGCTCGTGGACGCCACCTGCTGGTTAGTTAGAGAAAGTGTACTCCACGAAGCTGTAGATCTGATAAATTAGAGATAAGGACTTCAACTGGTCTACAAACCCTAAAAGAACCCTATCAAGGACAGCAAATGCCACGAGGCCAAAAACAACAGAAAATTATAAAGCATATGAAAAAACCAGATGATATGGATAACCCAAGCCCAAGCACCCAAATCAAAAGACCAGAAGAGACACACCTAGAGCAGCTACTCAAAGAACTAAAGATGAACAATGAGACCCTAGTACGGGATATGAAGGAAATCAAGAAGACCCTAGAAGAGCATAAAGAAGACATTGCAAGACTAAATAAAAAAATGGATGATCTTATGGAAATTAAAGAAACTGTTGACCAAATTAAAAAGATTCTGGACACTCATAGTACAAGACTAGAGGAAGTTGAACAACGAATCAGTGACCTGGAAGATGACAGAATGGAAAATGAAAGCATAAAAGAAAGAATGGGGAAAAAAATTGAAAAACTCGAAATGGACCTCAGGGATATGATAGATAATATGAAGCGTCCGAATATAAGACTCATTGGTGTCCCAGAAGGGGAAGAAAAGGGTAAAGGTCTAGGAAGAGTATTCAAAGAAATTGTTGGGGAAAACTTCCCAAATCTTCTAAACAACATAAATACACAAATCATAAATGCTCAGCGAACTCCAAATAGAATAAATCCAAAAAAAACCCACTCCGAGACATATACTGATCACACTGTCAAACATAGAAGAGAAGGAGCAAGTTCTGAAAGCAGCAAGAGAAAAGCAATTCACCACATACAAAGGAAACAGCATAAGACTAAGTAGTGACTACTCAGCAGCCACCATGGAGGCGAGAAGGCAATGGCACGATATATTTAAAATTCTGAGAGAGAGGAATTTCCAGCCAAGAATACTTTATCCAGCAAAGCTCTCCTTCAAATTTGAGGGAGAGCTTAAATTTTTCACAGACAAAGAAATGCTGAGAGAATTTGCTAACAAGAGACCTGCCCTACTGGAGATACTAAAGGGAGCCCTACAGACAGAGAAACAAAGACAGGACAGAGAGACTTGGAGAAAGGTTCAGTACTAAAGAGATTCGGTATGGGTACAATAAAGGATATTAATAGAGAGAGGGAAAAATATGGCAAACATAATCCAAAGGATAAGATGGCCGATTCAAGAAATGCCTTCACGGTTTTAACGTTGAATGTAAATGGATTAAACTCCCCAATTAAAAGATATAGATTCGCAGAATGGATCAAAAAAAATGAACCATCAATATGTTGCATACAAGAGACTCATCTTAGACACAGGGACACAAAGAAATTGAAAGTGAAAGGATGGAAAAAAATATTTCATGCAAGCTACAGCCAAAAGAAAGCAGGTGTAGCAATATTAATCTCAGATAAAATAGACTTCAAATGCAGGGATGTTTTGAGAGACAAAGAAGGCCACTACATACTAATAAAAGGGGCAATTCAGCAAGAAGAAATAACAATCGTAAATGTCTATGCACCCAATCAAGGTGCCACAAAATACATGAGAGAAACATTGGCAAAACTAAAGGAAGCAATTGATGTTTCCACAATAATTGTGGGAGACTTCAACACATCACTCTCTCCTATAGATAGATCAACCAGACAGAAGACCAATAAGGAAATTGAAAACCTAAACAATCTGATAAATGAATTAGATTTAACAGACATCTACAGGACATTACATCCCAAATCACCAGGATACACATACTTTTCTAGTGCTCACGGAACTTTCTCCAGAATAGATCATATGCTGGGACATAAAACAAGCCTCAATAAATTTAAAAAGATTGAAATCATTCAAAGCACATTCTCTGACCACAATGGAATACAATTAGAAGTCAATAACCATCAGAGACTTAGAAAATTCACAAATACCTGGAGGTTAAACAACACACTCCTAAACAATCAGTGGGTTAAAGAAGAAATAGCAAGAGAAATTGCTAAATATATAGAGACGAATGAAAATGAGAACACAACATACCAAAACCTATGGGATGCAGCAAAAGCAGTGCTAAGGGGGAAATTTATAGCACTAAACGCATATATTAAAAAGGAAGAAAGAGCCAAAATCAAAGAACTAATGGATCAACTGAAGAAGCTAGAAAATGAACAGCAAACCAATCCTAAACCAAGTAGAAGAAAAGAAATAACAAGGATTAAAGCAGAAATAAATGACATAGAGAACAAAAAAACAATAGAAAGGATAAATATCACCAAAAGTTGGTTCTTTGAGAAGATCAACAAGATTGACAAGCCCCTAGCTAGACTGACAAAATCAAAAAGAGAGAAGACCCATATAAACAAAATAATGAATGAAAAAGGTGACATAACTGCAGATCCTGAAGAAATTAAAAAAATTATAAGAGGATATTATGAACAACTGTATGGCAACAAACTGGATAATGTAGAAGAAATGGACAATTTCCTGGAAACATATGAACAACCTAGACTGACCAGAGAAGAAATAGAAGACCTCAACCAACCCATCACAAGCAAAGAGATCCAATCAGTCATCAAAAATCTTCCCACAAATAAATGCCCAGGGCCAGATGGCTTCACAGGGGAATTCTACCAAACTTTCCAGAAAGAACTGACACCAATCTTACTCAAACTCTTTCAAAACATTGAAAAAAATGGAACACTACCTAACTCATTTTATGAAGCTAACATCAATCTAATACCAAAACCAGGCAAAGATGCTACAAAAAAGGAAAACTACCGGCCAATCTCCCTAATGAATATAGATGCAAAAATCTTCAACAAAATACTTGCAAATCGAATCCAAAGACACATTAAAAAAATCATACACCATGACCAAGTGGGGTTCATTCCAGGCATGCAAGGATGGTTCAACATCAGAAAAACAATCAATGTATTACAACACATTAAAAACTCGAAAGGGAAAAATCAATTGATCATCTCAATAGATGCTGAAAAAGCATTTGACAAAATCCAACATCCCTTTTTGATAAAAACACTTCAAAAGGTAGGAATTGAAGGAAACTTCCTCAACATGATAAAGAGCATATATGAAAAACCCACAGCCAGCATAGTACTCAATGGTGAGAGACTGAAAGCCTTCCCTCTAAGATCAGGAACAAGACAAGGATGCCCGCTGTCACCACTGTTATTCAACATTGTGCTGGAAGTGCTAGCCAGGGCAATCCGGCAAGACAAAGAAATAAAAGGCATCCAAATTGGAAAAGAAGAAGTAAAACTGTCATTGTTTGCAGATGATATGATCTTATATCTAGAAAACCCTGAGAAATCAACGATACACCTACTAGAGCTAATAAACAAATTTAGCAAAGTAGCGGGATACAAGATTAATGCACATAAGTCAGTAATGTTTCTATATGCTAGAAATGAACAAACTGAAGAGACACTCAAGAAAAAGATACCATTTTCAATAGCAACTAAAAAAATCAAGTACCTAGGAATCAACTTAACCAAAGATGTAAAAGACCTATACAAAGAAAACTACATAACTCTACTAAAAGAAATAGAAGGGGACCTTAAAAGATGGAAAAATATTCCATGTTCATGGATAGGAAGGCTAAATGTCATTAAGATGTCAATTCTACCCAAACTCATCTACAGATTCAATGCAATCCCAATCAAAATTCCAACAACCTACTTTGCAGACTTGGAAAAGCTAGTTATCAAATTTATTTGGAAAGGGAAGATGCCTCGAATTGCTAAAGACACTCTAAAAAAGAAAAACGAAGTGGGAGGACTTACACTCCCTGACTTTGAAGCTTATTATAAAGCCACAGTTGCCAAGACAGCATGGTACTGGCACAAAGATAGACATATAGATCAATGGAATCGAATTGAGAATTCAGAGATAGACCCTCAGATCTATGGCCGACTGATCTTTGATAAGGCCCCCAAAGTCACCGAACTGAGCCATAATGGTCTTTTCAACAAATGGGGCTGGGAGAGTTGGATATCCATATCCAAAAGAATGAAAGAGGACCCCCACCTCACCCCCTACACAAAAATTAACTCAAAATGGACCAAAGATCTCAATATAAAAGAAAGTACCATAAAACTCCTAGAAGATAATGTAGGAAAACATCTTCAAGACCTTGTATTAGGAGGCCACTTCCTAGACTTTACACCCAAAGCACAAGCAACAAAAGAGAAAATAGATAAATGGGAACTCCTCAAGCTTAGAAGTTTCTGCACCTCAAAGGAATTTCTCAAAAAGGTAAAGAGGCAGCCAACTCAATGGGAAAAAATTTTTGGAAACCATGTATCTGACAAAAGACTGATATCTTGCATATACAAAGAAATCCTACAACTCAATGACAATAGTACAGACAGCCCAATTATAAAATGGGCAAAAGATATGAAAAGACAGTTCTCTGAAGAGGAAATACAAATGACCAAGAAACACATGAAAAAATGTTCAGCTTCACTAGCTATTAGAGAGATGCAAATTAAGACCACAATGAGATACCATCTAACACCGGTTAGAATGGCTGCCATTAAACAAACAGGAAACTACAAATGCTGGAGGGGATGTGGAGAAATTGGAACTCTTATTCATTGTTGGTGGGACTGTATAATGGTTCAGCCACTCTGGAAGTCAGTCTGGCAGTTCCTTAGAAAACTAGATATAGAGCTACCATTCGATCCAGCGATTGCACTCCTCGGTATATACCCGGAAGATCGGAAAGCAGTGACACGAACAGATATCTGCACGCCAATGTTCATAGCAGCATTATTCACAATTGCCAAGAGATGGAAACAACCCAAATGTCCTTCAACAGATGAGTGGATAAATAAAATGTGGTATATACACATGATGGAATACTACACGGCAGTAAGAAGGAACGATCTGGTGAAACATATGACAACATGGATGAACCTTGAAGACATAATGCTGAGCGAAATAAGCCAGGCACAAAAAGAGAAATATTATATGCTACCACTAATGTGAACTTTGAAAAATGTAAAACAAATGGTTTATAATGTAGAATGTAGGGGAACTAGCAGTAGAGAGCAATTAAGGAAGGGGGAACAATAATCCAGGAAGAACAGATAAGCTATTTAACGTTCTGGGGATGCCCAGAAATGACTATGGTCTGTTAATTTCTGATGGTTGTAGTAGGAACAAGTTCACTGAAATGTTGCTATATTATGTAACTTTCTTGGGGTAAAGTAGGAACATGTTGGAAGTTAAGCAGTTATCTTAGGTTAGTTGTCTTTTTCTTACTCCCTTGCTATGGTCTCTTTGAAATGCTCTTTTATTGTATGTTTGTTTTCTTTTTAACTTTTTTTTTCATACAGGTGATTTGAAAAAAGAAGGGAAAGTTAAAAAAAAAAAAAAAAAAAAAAAAAAAGAAAAAAGACAAACAAGGGGAAAAAAAAAAAAAAAAAGATGTAGTGCCCCCTTGAGGAGCCTGTGGAGAATGCAGGGGTATTCGCCTACCCCACCTCCATGGTTGCTAACATGACCACAGACATAGGGGACTGGTGGTTTGATGGGTTGAGCCCTCTACCATAAGTTTTACCCTTGGGAAGACGGTTGCTGCAAAGGAGAGGCTAGGCCTCCCTGTATTTGTGCCTAAGAGTCTCCTCCTGAATGCCTCTTTGTTGCTCAGATGTGGCCCTCTCTCTCTGGCTAAGCCAACTTGAAAGGTGAAATCACTGCCCTCCCCCCTACGTGGGATCAGACACCCAGGGAAGTGAATCTCCCTGGCAACGTGGAATATGACTCCCAGGGAGGAATGTAGACCTGGCACCGTGGGACGGAGAACATCTTCTTGACCAAAAGGGGGATGTGAAAGGAAATGAAATAAGCTTCAGTGGCAGAGAGATTCCAAAAGGAGCCGAGAGGTCACTCTGGTGGGCACTCTTATGCACACTTTAGACAACCCTTTTTAGGTTCTAAAAAATTGGGGTAGCTGGTGGTGGATACCTGAAACTATCAAACTACAACCCAGAACCCATGAATCTCGAAGACAGTTGTATAAAAATGTAGCTTATGAGGGGTGACAATGGGATTGGGAAAGCCATAAGGACCAAACACCACTTTGTCTAGTTTATGGATGGATGTGTAGAAAAGTAGGGGAAGGAAACAAACAGACAAAGGTACCCAGTGTTCTTTTTTACTTCAATTGCTCTTTTTCACTCTAATTATTATTCTTGTTATTTTTGTGTGTGTGCTAATGAAGGTGTCAGGGATTGATTTAGGTGATGAATGTACAACTATGTAATGGTACTGTAAACAATCGAAAGTACAATTTGTTTTGTATGACTGCGTGGTATGTGAATATATCTCAATAAAATGATGATTTAAAAAAAAAAAAAAAAAAAAAAAAAAAACACTGTCCTTTATAGCTTATTTTGCTACTAAATAAAAGCCCTTCTGGTGCAAGATGTTACGTAACTAAATGAAGTAAACAGTTTATTTTGGTTTTGTTAAGCATGTAATACAAAGTTTTAAAAATGTGCTTCAAAATTTTAAGTATCAAATATGTTTAAAAGAAACATTTTTTTTCAATTTTTAACTTTTATTAAGAAAATTCATTCTTGTCATCAATAAATCTAAAAAGCTAAAAAAAAATAAAATAAAAAAAAAATAAAATAAAAAAAAAAAAAAAAAAAAAAAAATCTTATCTAGTGCTGTCCGCCAGCAAGCGAGTTTAAAAAAAAAAAAAAAAAACCCTCCCCCAATAGACCCATGGACTGATGCTGCAGCAAAGTCCACAGAATCACCAAAGGAATATCAGTTTGTAGAAAAATATCCAGAAATAACATATAAGCTAAAGTTAGCAGACTAAGGCAATATGGCACCTATTAACATATCCTGTTTGTTTAAGGAGGAAGAGGAAAGAGCATGCAGAGTAGAGACATGAAAGATGAAAAATTCAATTTATAATTTCAAGAGATAAAAATACAAAAGACAGTGAATGGGATTAAGACCAGACTAGACACAAGAGAATGAAGTATTACTGAACTTGAATTAGTAGAAACAGAAACAAAAAGAGAAAAAAATGCTAAAAAAATGAACAGAGCATTACCGAGCTATGAGGAAACTTCAGATTTCTAATCCATGAGTATTGCAAATCCCAAGGAAGGTGGGGATCAGAGATAATATTTGAACAAATAATTGCCAATTTTTTTCAAAATTTGTTAAACTTATAAACCTACAGATTCAAGAATCTCAAAGAACTCCATGCAGAAATAACATGAGGAAAACCTGCCCAAAGTAAATGATCCTTAAATTGCTTCAAACCAGTGATAAACAGAATATCTTAAAGTAAGCAAGATGATGGGAAAAAAAGTCTTGACATACAGAACAATGAAGGCAAAAAGGACACCAGACTTCACCAAAACAATGTAAATCATTGGACAATGGAATAGCACCTTTAAATTACTAAAAGAAAAAAAATAACTGTCAACCTTCTTTCTATACCCAGTGAAAACATATTTCTGCAATTAAGAAGAAATAAGCATTTTTAGACAGACAAAATGTGAAAATTATAGAAACAAGTTAATATTAGCATATGCAAAATATACTGGTACAGATTCACAAGATTCCTGTTCTTTGCATCCGGTGTCAACCTGTTCAAAACCTGATATGGAAAAAATCTGATTCCATGAAGTTTTATTTGATTTGGTCATGTTAAAACTGTAAATTTAAAAGAAGTATAAGGAATAGACTAGTGCCCTCAAGAAGTGCTGCAACTAGAGTACCAAATGCAGGTGTAACTTTAACATTATAAATCATGTTTTATTATTAACAACTTATATATCTTTGCTTGAATATTTTACTGGTTGTAAATAAGAATTTTTGCTTATCATTTATTTCCCGGCAACTTTCACAGAGCTGCACATTTCTTAGCCATAATTAGAAAACCAGTCAAACAATTGTGAATAAAACTTGACATTTGGAGAAAAAGAGCTTACATAATACAATGAAGTTATTTCTTCATAAAATAGAAAGCTGAAATGTTTTTCAGGATTTATCTCAAGCCTTACCAAGTATTTCCAATTTTAGTACCAAGGCCTCATTTCTCTACATTGTTTTCTTGGCTCCACTTCATCAATGCAGGTCCCAATCTACATAGGTTTCCACGTTGGTCACAAGACGGCCATGGACAGGTCCAATGGCTCCCAACTTCTTTCAGGCAATGGTGAAAACTAAAAGCATCATAATCAAATGCCTCAGTTTGGTGGGCCTTATTACCAAAACCAGAAATCACCAATTTGTCACTAGAATTCAAGAGCACAAATATGACTATCCTTCAGAAACAGTGGTTATGTATGTATTATGAATTTTTCAGTATGTGTGTTAATATTAGATGGTAACACAAGAAAATTAAGAATTTTCATTATATACCATATTATTGTGAATTTCAAGTACAATACATTTTTTTATTTGAAAGAGTTGTGATTATTTCATATTATCCTAGATAATATTCCCAAATTAGCATCATCATAATTTTTAATGAAAATTTGTTTTTGCTTTTAGACTATTTCAGGTTTATTGAGTCAGACTGTGACTGGACAAGAATTCTTAATATTATAACCACAGCATTTTGAAATTTACCAACAATAAGAAATATTGAATGCAAAGTAATGTAATTAAAATTGTTTTGAAAACAATTAAAAGTTTTATAACAAGTGAGATCATATGCAATCATGTAAAAGCCCTTTCCCTTGTTGACAAATTTAATGTTGAACCAATTTGGAACCAAATTTCACTTTTTATTTTCAAATATTTCAAATAACAAAGAAGCCCTAATTTTCAGGAAACTTGTTAGCTTATACACCACTAGAAGGACATATCAGCCAGAAATGAGAAGTGCTTGACACCAGGAGACTGAGATTAGGGTTCATGCCTGGAGCAGGGATTACCAGGATCCCCAGCCTGGCCCCATCACTGAGACTGCAGCACCTAAGGCTGCACACTGTGCTCCTTGGGCACCTGAAGCACACATCTTTCAGCAGCCCCAAGGGTCCTTGTCCACATTTCTGCTGACCCCCTCTCATGTGCTGGCTATAGTTGGCATTCAGGTTATGGAGCACCTTTTGGTATGGATCTTGAATAGGGCAGTGAAAACCTTGATGTCTCATTGTTCTTGTTGCCTTCAAAAGCATGGTATTTGCTGATGTATCAGACCCCATCCACTCTTTTTTATTTATATTCAATTGTATTCAACTATATTCACACACCGCACTCTTTTTTATTTATATTCAATTTTATTCGACTATATTCACACATCATATAATCCATTCAAAGTATACAATCAATGGCTTACAGTATCAGCATATAGTTCGGCATTAAACACCACAATAAATTTTACAATACTTTCATTACTCCAAAATTAAGAAAAATAAAAATAAAAAACACCCAAAATACCCCATACCTCTTATCCCCCCTGATTATTCATATATACTTTATTTTTATTTTGTTACTCATCTGCCCATACGCGAGATAAAGGGAGTGTAAGTCATAACGTTTTCACAATCACACAGTCACCTGATAAAACCTACATAGTTATACAATTATCATCAAGAATCAAGTCTACTGGATTACACTCAATAGAATCAGGTGTTTCCTTATAGCTACAAGGACATTCCAGAATCTAAAAAGAAATATCTATATAGGGCACAAGAATAACCTCTAGAATGGCCTCTTGACTCTCTTTGAACTCTCTTAGCCACTTAATCATTTATTTTCCCTCTTTTGGTCAAGAAGGCATTCTCAATCTCACAATGCCAGGGCCAGGCTCGTCCCTGGGAGTCATGATCAATGTAGGGGAGGGTAGTGAGTTTATTTGCAGAGTTGGCTGACAAAGAGAGGGCATATCTGAGAAACAAAAGAGTTTCTCCAGGTGTGGAGGGGAACTCGGGCAAAATTATGAGTAGGCTTACTTTCTCTTTGCAGGAATCAGTTTCATAAGAGCAAGGCCCAAGATCAAGGGTTTGGCTTATAAAATTGGGAGTTCCTAATTCTTGTGAGACTATCAAGAATTCCACAGGTGGGAAAGTTTAATATTTCCACATTTTTCCCCAGTCCCTCAAGGGGACTTTGCAAAAATATGTATATCCTTTTTTTCTGCCAAAATACTCTGGGATATATTGGGGCATTACATTAACCAGTAAAGAATAACAAGATCTCATTCCCTATTCTAGGTTCCATGTAATTATGCTGTTTAAATAAAGTGGCCATACAGGTTAAGTTAGATAATGTGCTACAGACAATAAAATTTTGTACCAAATAAACAACTCTTAAATAACAGTTAAAACTCAGGAATAGATGTGACTGCTGTAAGAGCTTACAATCTAGGAACCTTTACAATAAGCCTTATTGAACATTCTATACTCCTGCACCATCGATTGCCCAATCTCAGCCCATGTTCCATCCCCTGATAACCTATGCTCTTGAATTCAATTCTCAGCATTGGATCATTATAGTCACTTTATTTTTGTGAGGCCTTGCAATATTTGTCCTTTCATCTCTGGCTTATTTCACTAATGTTCCCAAGGTGCATTCACCTAGTTGTAGTCCTCACAATTTCATTCCTTCTTGTATGTATACACCACATACTCCATTGTATGTATACACCACAGTTCATCCTTCCAATCACCCTTTGATGTATCCTTAGACCACTTCAATCCATTGCAAATCATGAGTACTGCCTCCATAAACACCAGTGTGCAAATGCCCATTCATGTCCCTTCTTTCAGTTCTTCCAAACATATAAAAAACACAGGGGTTGTAGGATCATGTGGCAATCCTACACTTAGTCTGTCCTGGCCACCACATTGTCCTCCAGAGGGGCTGCACAGTGAACGGGTGTATCTCTCTCTCCACATCATATGCAGCACTTGTATCCCTCTGTTTATTTTTTAAACAGTTTTATTCACATACTGTACAATCCATCCTAGGTGAACAATCAATAACTCCCTGTATAATCACACAGTTATGCACTCACCACCACAATCTGTATGAGAACATTTCCATTTCTTCCGCAATGAAGAGGAAAAAAAATAAAATAAAGAAAAAAAATAAAAATGGACAACAAGAATCCCATACCCTCTGCTATATCCCCCTCTATTGACATTTGGTGTTGGTATATTTCCTTTGTTACAATTAATAAGAGAATATTACAATATTACTGTTAACAATAGACTCTAGATTTCATTGATTGTATTTTGTCCTTGATTCCATTTGTCAGTATAACTTATCTTTATCTCTGTACCATGCTGTTCTGACCACTGTACCTTTGTATTATGCTTTAAATTCAGGTAGTGTGTGACCTCCCACTTCATTTTTCTTTCTCAAGATATTTTTAGCTTTTTGGGGCATGCTGCCCCTTCAAATAAATTTGATTATTAGTTCTCCTATTTCTGCAAAGTAAGTTGTTGGGATTTTATTTGGTACAGTATTGAATCTGTCAATCAATTTGATTAGAATTGACATTTTAACTATATTTAGTCTTCCAGTCCATGAACCGGTATGTCCTTCCATTTATTTAGATATTCCTTGATTTCATTTAGCAATTTTTTCTAGATTTCTGTATATAGGTCTTTATGTCCTTGGTTGAATTTACTCCTAAAATTTGATTTTTTGGTTTCTATTATAAATGTAATTTTTTCCCTTTATTTCCTCCTCAGATTTCTCCTTACTATTGTATGGAAACACTACTGATTTTTGTGTGTTGATCTTGTATCCTGCCACTTTGCTGTATTCATTTATTACCTGTAGTAGCTTTGCTGTAGATTTTTCAGGATTTTCTACACATAGGATCATGCTGTCTGCAAACAGTAAACATTTTACTTCTTCCTTTCCAATTGGAGGAATTTTATTTATTTTTCTTGACTAATTGCTCTAGCTAGAACTTCCAGACATTATTGAATAACTGTGGTGACAATGGGCATCCTTATCTTGTTCCTGATCTAAGAAGGAAAGCTTTCAGTTTTTCCCCATGAGTATGATGTCAGCAGTGGGTTTTTCATATATTCCATTTATCAAGTTGTGGAACTTTACTTCTATTCCTAGCCTTTGAAGTGTTTTCATCAAGAAAGGATGCTGAATTTTGTCAAATGACTTTTAAGCATAAATTGAGATGATCGTGTGGTTTTTCCCCTTTATTATTTTGGTGTATTACATTAATTGATTTTCTTGTGTTGAACCAATGATGCATACCTGGAATAAAACCCACTTGGTCATGTGTATAATTCTTTTAATGTGCTGCTGTATTCTATCTGAATGTATTTTGTTGAGAATTTTTGCATCTGTATTCATCAAAGAGATGGGTCTGTATTTTATTTTCTTGTAGTATTATGACTGGCTTTGGTATTTCTGTGATGATGGCTTCATAGAATGACTTAGATTTTCCTCCTCTTCAATTTTTTTTGAAGTTCTTGAGCAGGATTGGTACTATTTCTTCTTGAATGCTTGGTAGAATTTACATTTGAATCCATCTGGTCTTGCACTTTTCTTTTTTTGGGAGGTTTTTGATGACTGATTCAATCTCTTTACTTGTGATTAGTTTGTTGACATCTTCTATTTCTTTTCCAGTCAATGTTTCTTTTCGACACTTTTCTAGGAAGTTCTCCATTTCATCTAAGTTGTCAAGTTTGTTAGCATATATCTGCTCATAGCATCCTTTCCTTATCTCCTTTATCTCTTTGGGGTAGGTAGTTATGTCCTCCCTCCCATTTCTGATTTTATTTATTTGAATCTTTTTTTTCTGACAGTCTAGCTAAGGGTCCATCGATTTTACTGATTTTCTCAAAGAACCAACTTCTGGTTGTGTTGATTTTATTGTTTTCATATACTCAATTTCATTTATTTCTGCTCTAGTCTACTATTTCATTATTTTTGTTTTCTTTGGGGTTAGTTTGCTATTCTATATCTAGTTCCTCAAGGTGAGCAGTTAATGCCCCTATTTTTGTTCTTTCTTCTTTTTTGACATATGCGTTTAGGGCAATAAATTTCCCTCTGAACCATGCCTTTGCTGCATCCCGTATGTTTTGATATGTTGCGTTCTCATTTTCATTTGCCTCAAGATATTTACTGATTTCTTCCTTAACCACTTGGTTGTTTAAGAGTGTGTTGTTTAGCCTCCATACGTTCGTGAATTTTCCAGCCTACCACTTGGTATTGATTTCTAACTTCATTCTGTTATGATCTGAGAAAGTGTTTTGTGTAATTTCAATCTTTTAAAATTTGTTGACGCTTACTTTCTGACACAACATGTGGTCTATCCTTGAAAATGATCAATGAGCACTTGAGAAAAATGTGTATCCTTCTGTTTTGGTGTGCATTGTTCTAAAAATATCTGTTAATTCTAGTTCATTTATCATACTATTCAAAATCTCTGTTCCCTTATTTATCCTCTATCTAGATGTTCTATCCATTGATGAGAGCAGTGTATTGAAGTCTCCAACTATTCCTGTAGAAGTGTTCACCTCTCCTGTCAGTGTTGTCACTGTCTGCCTCATTTATTTTGTGGGCACTCTGGATTGGTGCATAAATATTTATGACTATGTCTTCAAGATGAATTACCCCTTTTATTAATGCATATTGTCCTTCTTTAACTCTTTTAATTGCTTTATATTTGTAGTCAAATTTTTCTGGTATTAGTATAGCTACCCCTGCTCTTTTTTCATTGTGGTTTGTATGAAATATCTTTTTCCAGCCTTTCACTTTCAGCCTATTTACATCCTTGGGTCTAAAGTGTGTCTCTTGTAGAGAGCATATAGATGGGTCCTGTTTTTTTAATCCATTCTTCCAGTCTATGTCTTTAAGTGGGGAGATGAATTTATTAATATTTAATGTATTTAGTGTGAAGGCAGTACTTTCTTCTACATTTTTCTTTTTGGACTTTATGTTACATCTTAATTTTTCCTCTCTTTTTACCCTTATTGGTAATCTTCATTGCCACACTCTTCTCCAAACCTCTCTTCTGTGCTTCCTAATTGTCTCTAGTGCGCCATTTAGAATTTCTTTAGGGCAGGTATCTGGTTCGCAAACTCTCTTAGTTTCTGTTTCTCTGATAATATTTTAAACTCTCCCTCATTTTTTTATCATCATTTTATTGAGATATATTCACATACCACGCAGTCATACAAAACAAATCGTACATTCGATTGTTCACAATACCATTACATAGTTGTACATTCATCACCTAAATCAATCCCTGACACCTTCATTAGCACACACACAAAAATAACAAGAATAATAATTAAAGTGAAAAAGAGCAATTGAAGTAAAAAAGAACACTGGGTACCTTCATCTGTTTGCTTGTTTGTTTCCTTCCCCTATATTTCTACTCATCCATCCATAAACTAGACAAAGTGGAGTGTGGTCCTTATGGCTTTCCCAATCCCATTGTCACCCCTCATTAGCTACATTTTTATACAATTGTCGTTGAGATTCATGGGTTCTGGGTTGTAGTTTGATAGTTTCAGGTATCCACTACCAGCTACCCCAATTCTTTAGAACCTAAAAAGGGTTGTCTAAATTGTGCATAAGAGTGCCCACCAGAGTGACCTCTTGGCTTCTTTTGGAATCTCTCTGACACTGAAGCTTATTTCATTTCCTTTCACATCCACTTTTTGGTCAAGAAGATGTTCTCCGTCCCATGATGCCAGGTCTACATTCCTCCCCGGGAGTCATATTCCACGTTGCCAGGGAGATTCACTCCCCTCGGTGTCTGATCCCACGTAGCGGGGAGGGCAGTGATTTCACCTTTCAAGTTGGCTTAGCTAGAGAGAGAAGGCCACATCTGAGTAACAAAGAGGCATTCAGGAGGAGGCTCTTAGGCACAATTATAGGGAGGCCTAGCCTTTCCTTTGCAGCAACCGTCTTCCCAAGGGTAAAACCTATGGTAGAGGGCTCAACCCATCAAACCACCAGTCCCCTATGTCTGTGGTCATGTTAGCAACCATCAAGGTGGGGTAGGCCAATACCCCTGCATTTTCCACAGGCTCCTCAAGGGGGCACTACATATTTTTTTCCTTGTTTTATTTTTTTTTAAATCAACTGTATGAAAAAAAAAATTAAAAAAAAACCTACAATAAAAGAATATTTCAAAGAGACCATAACAAGGGAGTAAGAAAAAGACAACTAACCTAAGATAACTGCTTTACTTCCAACATGTTCCTACTTTACCCCAAGAAAGTTAACTAATATAGCAAAATTTCTGTGAACTTGTTCCTACTATATCCATCAAAAATTAACAGACCATAGTCATTCCTGGGCATCCCCAGAACGTTAAATAGCTTATCTGTTCTTCTTGGATTATTGTTCCCCCTTCCTTAATTCTTCTCTATTGCTAGTTCCCCTACGTTCTACATCTACTTTTTCAAAGTTCACATTAGTGGTAGCATATAATATTTCTCTTTTTGTGCCTGGCTTATTTCGCTCACCATTATGTCTTCAAGGTTCATTCATGTTGTCATATGTTTCACGAGATCATTCCTTCTTACTGCCGTGTAGTATTCCATCGTGTGTATATACCACATTTTATTTATCCACTCATCTGTTGAAGGACATTTGGGTTGTTTCCATCTCTTGGCAATTGTGAATAATGCTGCTATGAACATTGGCATGCAGATATCTGTTTGTGTCACTGCTTTTCGATCTTCCGGGTATATACCGAGAAGTGCAATCGCTGGACCGAATGGTAACTCTATATCTAGTTTTCTAAGGGACTGCCAGACTGACTTCCAGAGTGGCTGAACCATTATACAGTCCCACCAACAATGAATGAGTTCTAATTTCTCCACATCCCCTCCAGCATTTGTAGTTTCCCGTTTGTTTAATGGCAGCCATTCTAATCGGTGTTAGATGGTATCTCATTGTGGTCTTAATTTGCATCTCTCTAATAGCTAGTGAAGCTGAACATTTTTTCATGTGTTTCTTGGCCATTTGCATTTCCTCTTCAGAGAACTGTCTTTTCATATCATTTGCCCATTTTATAATTGGGCTGTCTGTACTATTGTCATTGAGTTGTAGGATTTCATTATATATGCAAGATATCAGTCTTTTGTCAGACACATGGTTTCCAAAAAATTTTCCCATTGAGTTGGCTGCCTCTTTACCTTTTTGAGAAATTCCTTTGAGGTGCAGAAACTTCTAAGCTTGAGGAGTTCCTATTTATCTATTTTTTCTTTTGTTGCTTGTGCTTTGGGTGTAAAGACTAGGAAGTGGCCGCCTAATACAAGGTCTTGAAGATGTTTTCCTACATTATCTTCTAGGAGTTTTGTGGTACTTTCTTTTATATTGAGATCTTTGGTCCATTTTGAGTTAATTTTTGTGTAGGGTGTGAGGTAGGGGTCCTCTTTCATTCTTTTGGATATGGATATCCAACTCTCCCAGCCCCATTTGTTGAAAAGACCATTATGACTCAGTTCAGTGACTTTGGGGGCCTTATCAAAGATCAGTCAGCCATAGATCTGACGATCTATCTCTGAATTCTCAATTCGATTCCATTGATCAATATGTCTATCTTTGTGCCTGTATCATGCTGTTTTGAAAACTGTGGCTTTATAATAAGCTTCAAAGTCAGGGAGTGTAAGTCCTCCCACTTCGTTTTTCTTTTTTAGAGTGTCTTTAGCAATTCGAGGCATCTTCCCTTTCCAAATAAATTTGATAACTAGCTTTTCCAAGTCTGCAAAGTAGGTTGTTGGAATTTTGATTGGGATTGCATTGAATCTGTAGATGAGTTTGGGTAGAATTGACATCTTAATGACATTTAGCCTTCCTATCCATGAACATGGAATAATTTTCCATCTTTTAAGGTCCCCTTCTATTTCTTTTAGTAGAGTTACATAGTTTTCTTTGTACAGGTCTTTTACACCTTTGGTTAAGTTTATTCCTAGGTACTTGATTTTTTTTTGTTGCTATTGAAAATGATATCTTTTTCTTGAGTGTCTCTTCAGTTTGTTCGTTTCTAGCATATAGAAACATTACTGAATTATGTGCATTAATCTTGTATCCCGCTACTTTTCTAAATTTGTTTATTAGCTCTAGTAGCTATATCATCGATTTCTCAGGGTTTTCCAGATATAAGATCATATCATCTGCAAACAATGACAGCTTTACTTCTTCCTTTCCAATTTGGATGCCTTTTATTTCTTTGTCTTGCTGGATTGCCCTGGCTAGCACTTCGAGCACAATGATGAATAACCGTGGTGACAGCGGGCATCCTTGTCTTGTTCCTGATCTTAGATGGAAGGCTTTCAGTCTCTCATCATTGAGTACTATGGTGGCTGTGGGTTTTTCATATATGCTCTTTATCATATTGAGGAAATTTCCTTCAATTCCTACCTTTTGAAGTGCTTTTATCAAAAATGGATGTTGGATTTTGTCAAATGCTTTTTCAGAATCTATTGAGATGATCATTTGATTTTTCCCTTTTGACTTGTTAATGTGTTGTAATACATTGATTGATTTTCTTATGTTGAACCATCCTTGCATGCCTGGAATGAACACCACTTGGTCATGGTATATGATTTTTTTAATGTGTCTTTGGATTCGATTTGCAAGTATTTTGTTGAGGATTTCTGCATCTATATTCATTAGGGAGATTGGCCGGTAGTTTTCCTTTTTTGTAGCATCTTTGCCTGGTTTTGGTATTAGATTGATGTTAGCTTCATAAAATGACTTAAGTAGTGTTCCATTTTCTTCAATGTTTTGAAAGAGTTTGAGTAAGAGTGGTGTTAGTTCTTTCTGGAAAGTTTGGTAGAATTCCCCTATGAAGCCATCTGGCCCTGGGCATTTATTTGTGGGAAGATTTTTGATGACTGATTGGATCTCTTTGCTTGTGATGGGTTGATTGAGGTCTTCTGTTTCTTCTCTGGTCAGTCTAGGTTGTTCACATGTTTCCATGAAATTGTCCATTTCCTCTACATTATCCAGTTTGTTGCCATACAGTTGTTCATAGTATCCTCTTTTTTTTTTTTTTTAACTTTTCACATGCTTTATTAGAAGAATGAATTCTATATACGTTTTTTTTTACACATTTTTTTATCTTCATTTTATTGACATATATTCATATACCACGCAGTCATACAAAACAAATCGTACTTTCGATTGTTCACAGTACCATTACATAGTGGTACATTCATCACCAAAATCAATCCCTGACACCTTCATTAGCATACACACAAAAATAACAAGAATAATAATTAGAGTGAAAAAGAGCAATTGAAGTAAAAAAGAACACTGGGTAACTTTGTCTGTTTGTTTGTTTCCTTCCCCTATTTTTCTACTAATCCATCCATAAACTAGGCAAACTGGAGTGTGGATCTTATGGTTTTCCCAATCCCATTGTCACCCCTCATAAGCTACATTTTTATACAACTGTCTTCGAGATTCATGGGTTCTGGGTTGTAGTTTGATAGTTACAGGTATCCACCACCAGCTACCCCAATTCTTTAGAACCTAAAATGGGTTGTCTAAATTGTGCGTAAGAGTGCCCACCAGAGTGACCTCTCGGCTCCTTTTGGAATCTCTCTGCCACTGAAGCTTATTTCATTTCCTTTCACATCCCCCCTTTTGGTCAAGAAGATGTTCTCCGTCCCTCGATGCCAGGTCTGCATTCCTCCCCGGGAGTCATATTCCACATTGCCAGAGAGATTCACTCCCCTGGGTGTCTGATCCCACGTAGGGGGGAGGGCAGTGATTTCACCTTTCAAGTTGGCTTAGCCAGAGAGAGAGGGCCACATCTGAGCAACAAAGAGGCATTCGGGAAGAGGCTCTTAGGCACAACCATAGGGAGGCCTAGCCTCTCCTTTGCAGCAACCGTCTTCCCAAGGGTAAAACCTATGGTAGAGGGCTCAACCCATCAAACCACCAGTCCCCTATGTCTGTGGTCATGTTAGCAACCATCGAGGTGGGGTAGGCTAATACCCCTGCATTCTCCACAGGCTCCTCAAGGGGGCACTACATCTTTTTTTCCTTGTTTTTCTTCTTTTTTTTTTTTTTAACTTTCCCTTCTTTTTTTTTTTTTTTTAATCTTCATTTTATTGAGATATATTCACATACCACGCAGTCATACAAAACAAATTGTACTTTCGATTGTTTACAGTACCATTACATAGTGGTACATTCATCACCAAAATCAATCCCTGACACCTTGATTAACACACACACAAAAATAACAAGAATAATAATTAGAGTGAAAAAGAGCAATTGAAGTAAAAAAGAACACTGGGTACCTTTGTCTGTTTGTTTCCTTCCCCTATTTTTCTACTCATCCATCCATAAACTAGACAAAGTGGAGTGTGGTCCTTAGGGCTTTCCCAATCCCATTGTCACCCCTCATAAGCTACATTTTTATACAATTGTGTTCGAGATCCATGGGTTCTGGGTTGTAGTTTGATAGTTTCAGGTATCCACCACCAGCTACCCCAATTCTTTAGAACCTAAAAAGGGTTGTCTAAAGTGTGCATAGGAGTGCCCACCAGAGTGACCTCTTGGCTCCTTTTGGAATCTCTCTGCCACTGAAGCTTATTTCATTTCCTTTCACATCCCCCTTTTGGTCAAGAAGATGTTCTCCGTCCCACGATGCCGGGTCTACATTCCTCCCCGGGAGTCATTTTCCACGTTGCCAGGGAGATTCACTCCCCTGGGTGTCTGATCCCACGTAGGGGGGAGGGCAGTGATTTCACCTTTCAAGTTGGCTTAGCTAGAGAGACAGGGCCACATCTGAGCAACAAAGAGGCATTCAGGAGGAGGCTCTTAGGCACAACCATAGGGAGGCCTAGCCTCTCCTTTGCAGCACCCGTCTTCCCAAGGGTAAAACCTGTGGTAGAGGGCTCAACACATCAAACCACCACTCCCCTATGTCTGTGGTCATGTTAGCAACCATCGAGGTGGGGTAGGCGAATACCCCTGCATTCTCCACAGGCTCCTCAAGGGGGCACTACATCTTTTTTTTTTCCTTGTTTTCCTTTTTTTTTTTTTTTTAACTTTCCCTTCTTTTTTAAATCAGCTGTATGAAAAAAAAGTTAAAAAGAGAACAAACATACAATAAAAGAACATTTCAAAAAGACCATAACAAGGGAGTAAGAAAAAGACAACTAACCTAAGATAACTGCTTAACTTCCAACATGTTCCTACTTTACCCCAAGAAAGTTACCTAATATAGCAACATTTCTGTGAACTTGCTCCTACTATATCCATCAGAAATTAACAGACCATAGTCATTCCTGGGCATCCCCAGAACGTTAAATAGCTTATCTGTTCTTCTTGGATTATTGTTCCCCCTTCCTTAATTGCTCTCTATTGCTAGTTCCCCTACATTCTACATTATAAGCCATTTGTTTTATATTTTTCAAAGTTCACATTAGTGGTAGCATATAATAATTCTCTTTTTGTGCCTGGCTTATTTCGCTCAGCATTATGTCTTCAAGGTTCATCCATGTTGTCATATGTTTCACGAGATCATTCCTTCTTACTGACGTGTAGTATTCCGTCGTGCGTATATACCACATTTTATTTATCCACTCATCTGTTGAAGGACATTTGGGTTGTTTCCATCTCTTGGCAATTGTGAATAATGCTGCTATGAACATTGGCGTGCAGATATCTGTTAGTGTCACTGCTTTCCGATCTTCCGGGTATATACCGAGAAGTGCAATCGCTGGATCGAATGGTAACTCTATATCTAGTTTTCTAAGGAACTGCCAGACTGACTTCCAGAGTGGCTGAACCATTATACAGTCCCACCAACAGTGAATAAGAGTTCCAATTTCTCCACATCCCGTCCAGCATTTGTAGTTTCCTGTTTGTTTAATGGCAGCCATTCTAACCGGTGTGAGATGGTATCTCATTGTGGTCTTAATTTGCATCTCTCTAATAGCTAGTGAAGCTGAACAATTTTTCATGTGTTTCTTGGCCATTTGTATTTCCTCTTCAGAGAACTGTCTTTTCATATCTTTCGTCCATTTTATAATTGAGCCGACTGTACTATTGTCATTGAGTTGTAGGATTTCTTTATATTTACAAGACATCAGTCTTTTGTCAGATACATGGTTTCCAAAAATTTTTTCCCATTGAGTTGGCTGCCTCTTTACCTTTTTGAGAAATTCCTTTGAGGTACAGAAACTTCTAAGCTTGAGGAGTTCCCATTTATCTATTTTCTCTTTTGTTGCTTGTGCTTTGGGTGTAAAGTCTAGGAAGTGGCCGCCTAATAAAAGGTCTTGAAGATGTTTTCCTACATTATCTTCTACGAGTTTTATGGTACTTTCTTTTATATTGAGATCTTTGTTCCATTTTGAGTTAATTTTTGTGTAGGGGGTGAGGTAGGGGTCCTCTTTCATTCTTTTGGATATGGATATCCAACTCTCCCAGCCCCATTTGTTGAAAAGACCATTATGACTCAGTTCAGTGACTTTGGGGGCCTTATCAAAGATCAGTCGGCCATAGATCTGAGGGTCTATCTCCAAATTCTCAATTCGATTCCATTGATCTATATGTCTATCTTTGTGCCAGTACCATGCTGTTTTGTCAACTGTGGCTTTATAATAAGCTTCAAAGTCAGGGAGTGTAAGTCCTCCCACTTCGTTTTTCTTTTTTAGAGTGTCTTTAGCAATTCGAGGCATCTTCCCTTTCCAAATAAATTTGATAACTAGCTTTTCCACGTCTGCAAAGTAGGTTGTTGGAATTTTGATTCGGATTGCATTGAATCTGTAGATGAGTTTGGGTAGAATTGACATCTTAATGACATTTAGTCTTCCTGTCCATGAACATGGAATATTTTTCCATCTTTTAAGGTCCCCTTCTATTTCTTTTAGTAGATTTATGTAGTTTTCTTTGTATAGGTCTTTTACATCTTTGGTTAAGTTTATTCCTGGGTACTTGATTTTTTTAGTTGCTATTGAAAATGGTATCTTTTTCTTGAGTGTCTCTTCAGTTTGTTCATTTCTAGCATATAGAAACATTACTGACTTATGTGCATTAACCTTGTATCCCGCTACTTTGCTAAATTTGTTTATTAGCTCTAGTAGCTGTATCGGCGATTTCTCAGGGTTTTCTAAATATAAGATCATATCATCTGCAAACAATGACAGTTTTACTTCTTCTTTTCCAATTTGGATGCCTTTTATTTCTTTCTCTTGCCGGATTGCCCTGGCTAGCACTTCCAGCACAATGTTGAATAACACTGGTGACAGCGGGCATCCTTGTCTTGTTCCTGATCTTAGAGGGAAGGCTTTCAGTCTCTCACCATTGAGTACTATGCTGGCTGTGGGTTTTTCATATATGCTCTTTATCATGTTGAGGAAGTTTCCTTCAATTCCTACCTTTTTAAGTGTTTTTATCAAAAACGGATGTTGGATTTTGTCAAATGCTTTTTCAGCATCTATTGAGATGATCAATTGATTTTTCCCTTTTGACTTGTTAATGTGTTGTAATACATTGATTGATTTTCTTATGTTGAACCATCCTTGCATGCCTGGAATAAACCCCACTTGGTCATGGTGTATGATTTTTTTAATGTGTCTTTGGATTCGATTTGCAAGTATTTTGTTGAGGATTTTTGCATCTATATTCATTAGGGAGATTGGCCAGTAGTTTTCCTTTTTTGTAGCATCTTTGCCTGGTTTTGGTATTAGATTGATGTTAGCTTCATAAAATGAGTTAGGTAGTGTTCCATTTTCTTCAATGTTTTGAAAGAGTTTGAGTAAGATTGGTGTCAGTTCTTTCTGGAAAGTTTGGTAGAATTCCCCTGTGAAGCCATCTGGCCCTGGGCATTTATTTGTGGGAAGATTTTTGATGACTGATTGGATCTCTTTGCTTGTGATGGGTTGGTTGAGGTCTTCTATTTCTTCTCTGGTCAGTCTAGGTTGTTCATATGTTTCCAGGAAATTGGCCATTTCCTCTACATTATCCAGTTTGTTGCCATACAGTTGTTCATAGTATCCTCTTATAATTTTTTTAATTTCTTCAGGATCTGCAGTTATGTCACCTTTTTCATTCATTATTTTGTTTATATGGGTCTTCTCTCTTTTTGATTTTGTCAGTCTAGCTAGGGGCTTGTCAATCTTGTTGATCTTCTCAAAGAACCAACTTTTGGTGATATTTATCCTCTCTATTGTTTTTTTGTTCTCTATGTCATTTATTTCTGCTTTAATCCTTGTTATTTCTTTTCTTCTACTTGGTTTAGGATTGCTGTTCATTTTCTAGCTTCTTCAGTTGATCCATTAGTTCTTTGATTTTGGCTCTTTCTTCCTTTTTAATATATGCATTTAGTGCTATAAATTTCCCCCTTAGCACTGCTTTTGCTGCATCCCATAGGTTTTGGTATGTTGTGTTCTCATTTTCATTCGTCTCTATGTATTTAGCAATTTCTCTTGCTATTTCTTCTTTAACCCACTGATTGTTTAGGAGTGTGTTGTTTAACCTCCAGGTATTTGTGAATTTTCTAAGTCTCTGATGGTTATTGACTTCTAATTGTATTCCATTGTGGTCAGAGAATGTGCTTTGAATAATTTCAATCTTTTTAAATTTATTGAGGCTTGTTTTATGTCCCAGAATATGTTCTATTCTGGAGAAAGTTCCGCGAGCACTAGAAAAGTGTGTGTATCCTGGTGATTTGGGATGTAATGTCCTGTATATGTCTGTTAAATCTAATTAATTTAACAGATTGTTTAGGTTTTCAATTTCCTTATTGGTCTTCTGTCTGGTTGATCTATCTATAGGAGAGAGTGATGTGTTGAAGTCTCCCACAATTATTGTGGAAACATCAATTGCTTCCTTTAGTTTTGCCAGTGTTTCTCTCATGTATTTTGTGGTACCTTGATTGGGTGCATAGACATTTATGATTCTTATTTCTTCTTGTTGAATTGACGCTTTTATTAGTATGTAGTGGCCTTCTTTGTCTCTCAAAACATCCCTGCATTTAAAGTCTATTTTATCTGAGATTAATACTGCTACACCTGCTTTCTTTTGGCTGTAGCTGGCATGAAATATTTTTTTCCATCCTTTCACTTTCAATTTCTTTGTGTCCCTGTGTCTAAGATGAGTCTCTTGTATGCAACATATTGATGGTTCATTTTTTTTGATCCATTCTGCGAATCTATATCTTTTAATTGGGGAGTTTAATCCATTTACATTCATCATTACAACCGTGAAGGCATTTCTTGAATCAGCCATCTTATCCTTTGGTTTATGTTTGTCATATTTTTCCCCTCTCTCTATTAATATCCTTTATTGTACCCATACCAAATCTCTTTGGTACTGAACCTTTCTCCAATTCTCTCTGTCCTTTCTTTGTTTCTCTGTCTGTAGGGCTCCCTTAAGTATCTCCAGTAGGGCAGGTCTCTTGTTAGCAAATTCTCTCAGCATTTGTTTGTCTGTGGAAAATTTAAGCTCTCCCTCCAATTTGAAGGAGAGCTTTGCTGGATAAAGTATTCTTGGTTGGAAATTTTACTCACTCAGAATTTTAAATATATCGTGCCACTGCCTTCTCGCTTCCATGGTGGCTGCTGAGTAGTCACTACTTAGTCTTATGCTGTTTCCTTTGTATGTGGTGAATTGCTTTTCTCTTGCTGCTTTCAGAACTTGCTCCTGCTCTTCCGTGTTTGACAGCATGATCAGAATATGTCTCGGAGTGGGTTTATTTGGATTTATTCTATTTGGAGTTCGCTGAGCATTTATGATTTGTGTATTTATGTTGTTTAGAGGTTTTGGGAAGTTTTCCCCAACAATTTGTTTGAATACTCTTCCTAGACCTTTACCCTTTTCTTCCCCTTCAGGAACACAAATGAGTCTTATATTCAGATGTTTTATATCATCTATCATATCGCTGAGGTCCGTTTCGATTTTTTAAAGTTTCTTCCACTTTCTTTCTTTTATGCTTTCATTTTCCATTCTGTCATCTTCCAGGTCACTGATTCATTGTTCAACTTCCTCTAGCCTTGTACTATGAGTGTCCAGAATCTTTTTAATTTGGTCAACAGTTTCTTTAATTTCCATAAGATCATGTATTTTTTTTATTTATTATTGCAATGTCTTCTTTATGCTCTTCTAGGATCTTCTTGATATCTTTTGTATCCCGTACTATGGTCTCATTGTTCATCTTTAGTTCTTTGAGTAGCTGCTCTAGGTGCTGTGTCTCTTCCGATATTTTGATTTGGGTGCTTGGGCTTGGGTTATCCATATCGTCTGGTTTTTTCATATGCTTTATAATTTTCTGTTGTTTTTGGCCTCTTGGCATTTGCTTAACTTGTTAGGGTTCTTTTAGGATTTGTAGACCAATTGAAGTCCTTATCTCTAATTTATCAGATCTACAGCTTTGTGGAGTACCGTTTCTCTAACTAACCAGCAGTTCTCCCCTGCTTTGCTTTGTGGTGAGTGGGAGAGTGAGTCGTGTGTGGTCCAATTGGTGTACCAAGCTTGCATGTGTAGTTGGTGCTGTCTGCCCTGTATATGGAGTGTGTTTCTGGGCAGTCAGGGAGGGGGGATGGCTCTAACAATCAAATCTCCCTCATGATCCTGGAGTTTTAAAGCTGCTGCAATAGTCTAATACTTCAGTTTAGTCCTGTCACAGTTTGTCTCTGCCACTGACCCACAAGTCCTTGGTATTGGCGTATGGCTCCTGAGACTTGCAAGTGGGCCCCTCTTCCAGGCTGTGCACCCCCTGGTCCTCTGTTGAGGGATGACTGTGCTATGTCACAGGTGAGTGCCATCCCCCCAGGGCAGCTCCTGGCTGCTGGGTTGTGTAGGTAGGCTGCCAGTCTGCTGAAATGATGGCTGAATGGGGCTTTGTTAATTCACACTGCTCCACCTTCCCAACTCTGGGACAATCAACTGAGGCTGCAGGGAAGGCTAATGTCCACACCCAGTTTTGTGGTGTGTACCTGTTATTTGAAGCACTTGCATCACACTGGGTTGTATGGGGCAGCTCTGGGATATGGGGCTGGCCATGGGCAGGAGTGTTTCCTGTCCACCAGGATGATGGCTGTGAGCGGACACCCCCCTTTTCTTGGGAAGTTGTGGTGTTTAGTGAATTTTCTCAGCCACTGGATTATTGCCTTTTGTCTCAGAGCTCTCTTAGTTCTGCTCTTGTCTTGATCTGCCCAAATTGCAAGTCTGTGCAGCTTTCTGTATTTGGCTTCTTGGAGTAATTGTTTTAGAAAAAGAAAAAAAGGATTAAAAAAGAAAAGGGCCCTCCTCACAGATCTAATGGGTTATTGAAATGCTAAGAGACAAAGCAATTAGGGCCATTAAGGAAAGGTCCACAGGGCAGAGAGATCAGCTTTTCTTTGGGATTTGCATATGAGCCTCAGGGCCTGAGCTCTGCCCTTCCCCCTTCTATGTTCACCAGAACTCCAAAAATCCTCTGTTTTTATTTTGGAGTTTTTCGTGCTGTTTTTTTCTATGCCTGTCTCCTCTCTGCTGGGCTGGCTGCTCTCAGATTCTCTGGTGTCTCGTCTCAGTCTATCTATGGTTGGAGTTTGGATCAGTAGAATGAGTTTCTGATAAGGGCTGCCACTGCTGTTCTCCCTTCTCCTTCCCAGCAGTGTCATCCCCTCCTCCCACGGGTCTGAGCCTGGAAGGGAGGGGTGCGGGTCCCCTGGCCACAAAAACTTACAGATTTTGCTGATTTCAGCAGTTCCACGTTTTCATGAGTGTTGTATGAAGTATGCCCAAAGTCAGATTGCTCTGTGGTGTCCACTCCACGCAGTTCCTGGCTTTCTACCTACTTTCCTGGAGGAGTAAGTAAAACATACAGCTCACCAGTCTGCCATCTTGCCCCGCCTCTCTCCCTCATTTTTGAAGGAGAGTTTTACCAGATAAAGAATTCTTGATTGGTAGTTTTTCTCTTTCAGTTTCTTAAATATGTCATACCACTGCCTTCCTGCCTCCATGGATTCTGTTGAGAAATCTGCACATAGTCTTATCGAGCATCCCTAGTATGTGATGGATTGCTTTTTTCTTGCTGCTTTCAGAATTCTCAATTTGTTTTTGACATTTGACAATCTGATAAGTGTCTTGGAGTAGGTCTATCAGGATCTATTCTGTTTGGGGTTCACTGTTCTTGGATCTGTAAATTTATGTCTTTCATGACAGTTGGGAAATTTCACTGATTATTTCATCCATTATTCTTTCTGTCCCTTTTCCCTTCTCTTCTTCTGGGAAACCCATAATATATATATTTGTGCACTTCATGCTCTCATTCAAATCCCTGAGACCCTGTTCTTTTGTTTGCAGGATTTCAGATGACATGTCCTCTAGTTCACTAATCGATTCTTCTGCCTCTTCAAATCTGCTTTTATATTTGTCCATTATGCTTTTCATCTCCTTTATTTTGTCGTGCATCCCCATAAGTTCTGCCATCTGTTTTTCTTAAGGTCTTGAGTTCTGTATGGTCACTCAGTATCTTCTTTACAACCTTTATCTCTTTAGCCACATTTACTTTCAAATCTTTGATTTTATTTAAAAGATTTGTTTCAACATCTTTAATTGGTTGTTTCAACTCCTGTATCTCATTTGGAGTGTTCGTTCATTTTCAAGCCATATCTTTGTGCTTCCTGGTATGACTCATGATTTTTCTTATTGATGTCTAGGCATCTGATTTCCTTGATTTGTTTATTCTAGTGGTTTTCTTTAGCTAGGGTTTTCTTGTCAGCTGGCTTTGTTCTCTTTCTGTTCTTTGACAATTCAGTTCAACTCTTTCTAGACCTCTAGCATAGCTTCTGTTTAATCAAAAAATTTCAGCTCTTGTTTTTCTGGTTCTTGCCCCGCCTATATGGAAGTATTATAGTGTTTGTTGTTTCTTGAAGACCTAGATAGGATGTATCCCAATCAGATTTTCCCAGACAAGGCAGGCCCAAGAGTCAAGAAGATGGTGTACTCAGTATCAAGGTTCCCTGGGGAAGAAGCCAGCAGGTTTCCAGTCTTTTCTGTGAAGCCTCTTTATTTGTGCTTTTTCTTTCCTGCCCAGCAGACCCTGACCCTGTTAAGGGGTGGTTGAGATAGAGGCTGAGGCAGTGGGTAGGTTTAAACCATTTCTGTTTTCCAGCCCCTTAGGTCTGAATTTTCTGAATGAGTGCTGCCACTTGCATTGAGCACTACCAACCCCTTTCTTTGGAAAGATACAACTTTCAGGGATTTATCTCCTTCACCTGACTAGTAACTTTTCTCTCAGGTATCCTTAGCTACACCCTTGCCAGGGGCAGTGCTGACAACTGAAAAAGACTTTTGCTTTCTATATGGTAAAATGCAAAAAAAAAAAAAAAAAAAAAAAAAAATACTTTTCAGAGCTGGTCCCCAGCCTCCCAGTTCACCTATTAAGAGCTGGAATTGGTTCCCAGGTCTATGTGCCCCTTTAGTTGGAACACAGCACTTTTCTACTATTCTGCATTCAGCAAACTCCAAATACCTCTGCTTTTCTTTTTTTTTTTTAATTTTTATTTTGAAATAATTTCAAACATATAGGACAGTTGCAAATACAATACAAACCCCATACAGAGAACTCCAACAGCCCCCCATGCCCAGATATCTGTATCTACCAATTTTACATTTTGCTATCTTTGCAGTACCTTTCTTTCTCATTCCTTCCTTCCTTCCTTTCCTTCCTTCCTTCCTTCCTTCCTTCCTTCCTTCTTCTCTCCCTCCCTCCCCCTCTCTTTTTCTTTCAACTCTACCTATTAGCTTTCTATCAATTATCTATTTACCCATTTATCATCTTCTGAACATTTGAGAGCAGGTTGCATATATCATACTCCTTGAACTCTTAACAATTCCATTTATATTTCCTATAGACAAGGATATTCACCTATATCATTAACTTAACTGCAGTTAATTCAAGAAAATTAATACAGACATAAAGCTTAAATTCTATATTCCAATTTTTCCATATGCCCCCTTTTAGATTTTCTCCTCCATTCTTAGATCCACTCCAGTATCATATATTGCATTTATTGTCATTAACTCTTAATTAACTCCTTTTTTTAAAAAAAAAGTATATAAAATTTTTTTAAAAGATATACAATAATAAAACATTTCAAACAAACCATAACAAAGGAGTAAGAAAAAGACAACTAACCTAAAATAACTACTTTGCTTCCAACATGTTCCTAGTATACCCCAAGAAAATAACCCAATATAGCAACATTTCTGTGAACTTGTTCCTACCATACCCATCAGAAATTAACAAATCATAGTCATTCCTGGGCATTCCCAGAATGTTAAAACCCATGATAGCTTATCTGTTCTTATTGGGTTATCATTCCCCCTTCATTAACTGCTCTCTCTTGCTAGTTCCCCTACATTCTACATTATAAACCATTTATTTTAGGAGTGAGGTGTTTAAACTCCAGGTGTTTGTGAATTTTCTAAGTCTCTGATGGTTACTGAATTCTAATCGTATTCCACTGTAGTCAGAGAATGTGCTTTGAATAATTTCAATTTTTTAAAATTTATTGAGGCTTGTTTTATGTCCCAGCATATGGTCTATTCTGGAGAAAGTTCCATGATCACTAAGAAGAATGTGTATCCTGGTGATTTGGGATGTGATGTTCTACATATGTCTGTTAAATCAAATTCATTTATCAGATTCTTTAGGTTCTCAATTTCCTTATTAGTCTTCTGTCTGGTTGATCCATCTATAGGAAAGAATGATGTGTTGAAGTCTCCCACAATTATTGTGGAAACATCCATTGCATCCTTTAGTTTTGCCAGTGTTTGTCTCATGTATTTTGTGGCACCATGATTCGGTGCATAAACATTTATGATTGTTATTTCTTCTTGTTGAATTGCCCATTTTATTAGTATGTAGTGGCCTTCTTTGTCTCTCCTACCATCCTTACATTTAAAGTCTATTTTATCTGAGATTGATATTGCTACTCCTGCTTTCTTTTAGCTGTAGCTTGCATGAAATATTTTTTCCATCCTTTCACTTTCAATTTCTTTGTATCCTGTGTCTAAGATGAGTCTCTTGTATGCAACATACTGATGGTTCATATTTTTTGATCCATTCTGCCAATCTATATCTTTTAACTGGGGAGTTTAATCCATTTACATTCAATGTTATTACTGTGAAGACATTTCTTGAATCAGCCATCTTATCCTTTGGTTTAGATCTGTCAGAAATATTTTCCCCCCTCTCTCTTAATGTCCTTTAATGAACTAATATTGAGTCTCTTTAGTACTGAACCTTTCTCCAACTCTCTCTCTCTTTTCTTTGTTTCTCTGTCAGTAGTGCTCCGTTTAGTATCTGAAGTAGGGCAGGATTTTATTAGGAAAATCTCTCAGCATTTGTTTGTCTGTGAAAAATTTAAGCTCTCCCTCAAATTTGAGGGAGAGCTTTGCTGGATAAGGTATTCTTGGTTGGAAATTTTTCTCTCTCAGAATTTTAAATATGTCATGCCACTGCCTTCTTGCCTCCATGGTGGCCACTGAGTAGTCACTACTTAGTCTTATATTGTTTCCTTTGTATGTGGTGAATTGCTCTTCTCTTGCTGGTTTCAGAACTTGCTCCTTCTCTTCAGTATTTGACAGTCTGATCAGAATATGTCTTGGAGTGGGTTTACTGGATTTATTCTATTTGGAGTTCACTGGGCATTTATGATTTGTCTATTTATATTGTGTAGAAGGCTTGGGAAGTTTTTCCCAACCATTTCTTCGAATACACTTTCTAAACCTTTACCCTTCTCTTCCCCTTCTGGGACACCAATGACTCTTATATTTGGGCATTTTATTTTATCTATCATATCCCTGAGGTCCAGTTTGATTTTTTCAATTTCTTCCCCATTCTTTCTTTTGTTCTTTCATTTTCCATTCTCTGGTCCTTGAGTTCACTGATTCATTGTTCAGCTTCCACTAGTCTTGTCTTATGAGTATCCAGAATCTTTTTAATTTGGTCAACAGTTTCTTTTATGTCCATGATCATCTATTTTTTTATTTACTCTTTGAATTTCTTCTTTATGCTTTTATAGGGTTTTCTTAATGTCCTTTATATCCTGTGCCATGCTCTACTTCATGTCCTTTATATCCTGTGCCATGCTCTCATTGTTTGTCTTTAGTTTTTTATTAATTGGTCCACGTACTGTGTCTCCTCTGATCTTATGATTTGGGTGTTTGGATTTGCGTTATCCATATTGTCTGGTTTTATCATATGCTTTAAAATTTTCTGTTGTTTTTGGGCTCTTGGCATTTGCTTTACTTGATAGGGTTCTTTTATGATATGTAGGACTATTCAAAGCCTAATCTCTAATTTGTCAGATCTACTGTTTGGTGGTGTACACTTTCTCTAACTAACCAGCAGATGGCATCTGTGAGTCACCTGTTCCCCTCAAGTCGGTTCTCCTCAACTTTCTCTTTGTGGTATGTGGGGGTCTGATTCTTGTGGGGTCCAATTGGTGCACCAAGTTTGGGTGTGTTGTTGGTGCTGTCCGCCCTGAATGTGGGGCTTGTGTCTGAGTGGTTGGGGAGGGAGGGCAGCTTTAATAATCAAACCTCCCAGGTGTTCCTGGAGATTTAAAGCTGTTGCAAGAGTCTAAACCTTCATTCAGTTTTGCCACAGATTTTCTCTGCCACTGACCCACAAGTCCTTGGTATTGGCATGTGGTCCCTGGGATTTCCAAGTGGGTCCCTCTTCCAAGCCATATCCCTCTAGGGCATCTGCTGAGGGAAGGCTGTGCTACATCACAAGCGTGTGCCATCCCTCAAGGGAAGTTCTGGGCTGCTGGGCTGTGTAGGTGTATTCCCAGCCTGCTGTAAGGATGGCTGTATGGGACATGTTAATTTCCCCCTTTATGCACAGCTCCACCTTCCCAGCTCCAGGACAATTAGCAGTGGTTGCACAAAAGGCCATTGTCCATGCCCGATATTGTGGCATGTGCGAGCGTTGCTGGAAACACTTCCTGTCACACTGAGTTTTTTGGCGCAGCTCTGGGATGTGACCCCGGCACCAGGCAGGAGCATTCCAAGCCCATTGGGAAGATGGCTGCAAAGGGTGTGGTATTTTCCCCCTTTTGGCTAACCTTTGCCTTCCTTGCTCTGAGATAATTAGCAGTGAGTGCATGAAAGCTATCTTCCACACCAGATATTGAGGCATTTGCACAGCCTGTTCCTGCCACACTTCACTGTGTGGCTCTTGCTGCTGTATCTGCAGACACTTTTGTTTGTTTTTTTTTAAAAAGAACCAGTTTGCCTCCAAATGCCAACCCTTGGTTTCCCCACACCACAGCATGGCTGCCAGATATTCAGCTGCTTACTTACTCATTGCAGAACACAGACTCCCAGTTTCACCAAGTGCACAGTCCCTGTGGATTTAGCAGACCTTGTCCAGCTGGTACATTGCTGGAACTGGTGTTCTGGGTCACTTTCTGGCTTTTGTCTAGTATTTTCCATGGAGGTGTTTTTTTTTGGTCCTGTCTCTCCTAGCTGCCATCCTAAGTTCTCTCCAGCTTTTCTTTTTCACATCAATCCTGCCCCATCTCTGCAGGGAGAGAACCCCAGGCTACTTCTGTGCTTTCTATGGGTTTATCTGTGCTCAGAGCTTGTATTCAGCAGTCCAAACTTGTTAATTAAATCTACAATTGGAGCTTGTTTGAGCTAACTTCCCTTGCTCCTAGTAGAGACTGCTTCTTTTTCCCATGGAGAATTCACTCCAAAACAACTGCCCTGCCAATGGGGAGGGGCGCCAACCTCCACAGATTGGGAGACTTTGCTTACAGCTCTGTGCTGTGATCTCAGACCTTCTACCCAGTCCAGAATGGTGTATAATGTGTGTCTGGTCATGGAAGTCCCCCAAACAGTTGTTCCATACAGTTCCCAGATATTACTACCTGCCCTAGAGGATGAACACACCTCTAAATGCTGTCATCTTTCCAATAAAATCCCCCATCCACTCTTTACCTGCCAGAAGACCTTTTCAGGGCTACAGTAGGCCAGAGTAATCAGACTAGTATCCATCTTTACCTGATCAAACCATTGGCCCAGAGTCAATAATGCAACCTCAAACCCATTTGCCAGCCAGTTCATATTCAAGGGTTGGAAAGATCTGTCCATCTCTTCATTCATGCAGGAAGAACAGTGAGAACCTTGGATAGAAGAATATAAAACTTTTACATTAATAAGGCAACTTTGGTGTTAAGTGAAATCAAAGGCCCAAAAATATTTCAGTTCCTTGGTTTTGGAATTAACTTGGTTAATAAACTGGCACACATCTCTGAAGCAGGTATTGCAGCCCCAGTCAAGCCTTCAGATGACTGTGGTCCCAACTGACATCTCGACTGCAACCTCAGTGCGATCCTGAGACAGAACCACCCAGCTAAGCCACTTTCAAATTTCTGACCCACAGAAACTATGGGACAGTAAATGTTTGTTGTGTAAACCAAAAAATAAATAAATAAATAAATAAATAAAAATAAAAATAAACTGGCACAAATTCCATAATCATCAATGTAATAAGTTTGTGAGATTACTAACTTCATGTTTTCCCTGAAAGTTAAACCTGGAGATACTGTCCTTTTAAGTTAATGTTACTTAATCTCCTTAAAACAAAATTTTAATTGATGCAATTAAGGGTATTAAAAATATTTTATATACCTTGACATATGTTAATATGAGGTTAAATGTAAGTAAAACACATTTTTTCCTATTTAAATTGTTTATTGAGTATACATGATATATAACAAGAGGATAAGAAATATTTATACTGCAATATCCATGCCTTTAAGGAATATACCAATTTACAGATAGAATATTTCCATTCAATAGTTATAATTAAGCTTATATATTCTTTTACATATATTTTTCTTATTATATTAACTTCAAAAACATTAATTCTGAAGTAAAAATTTTTATTAATATTATAAAATGGGATTTCAATTTAAAAAATTAAAGTGATTAGGTTTTCAAGGTCAAAAAGAATAATAAGTTCAACCTGTAAAATAAGCATATTGACTTCAGAGACCTGAGCCAGGCTATTTGGTGACTCATACTCCACTGGAGAATGTTAGTGAATATGATCTAGGACCCAGATCACAAGATTTGTGCTATGTCTGCCATTCAAAAGAAATGGTTAATAACTAAGAATTTAAATCTTAGTTTATATTTTTATTAAAACAAGAAATAAAAAAATACATGCTTTTGAGCAAAATACAAATCAAACAATTTTAAGCTACTACCCAGGCCATTCAATGGATGTTAGCCAAAAAAAGAGAGAAAGAAGTAGATACTATGCATTCAGATTCTGATTGAAGAGAAAGAGTTTTTCAAGATTATAAAGTTGGATAAATATTATAGTACAGGTAAATATTTGATGCTTTTCTGTCATAGTGATAAGTGTAATCAGATTTAAGTTGTATTTCTAATTGGTATCATTATATTTTAAGGCTATTTTCATGGATCAATGTTTTCAAACTTTTGAAAACTCATGATACCTCTGATAAATGTTAAAATTACACATGTACTTAAGTACGTTCCCTGATAGTTATATTCTGTGAGGAGTATCTTTCCCTGATCTCATTGAAAGTAGTGATGAACAATTTATTTTCTGCACATCACACAAAACAAGAGTTAGAGAAATCAAGTCTATATTCTGAAAGAATATATCCCAATAGGACAAGGTTATTTTCATAATATTTTTTGTTTTTTTTTAAGAGGTAAACAGACATTCTTCCTTTGTAAAGAGGAACCCTTGTTACATGGCTAGGAAAGCAAAGAACCTTGATATTTCACGTGGCACTCTAGGCTGTAGCCAACAATATAATTGTGTGACATTTCATCACAATCCTTATGAATTCCAGAATATTTATGGATAAACAGAAAAATATTGCCTATAAAATAACATCTCTTTCACAGGTACATGGAGAAGTTGATGACATTTCAATTCTATATATGACAATGTATCAGTTGAAAAATGCAGTAAAATATAGGCAAGAACTATCTAAGTCTTGACAACTGGTAGGGTTTGAGGAAGATTGGCAGAGCATTGACCTTCACCTGTCCTCAGACATCCTTAAAAAAAAAAAAAAAAAAAAACAGAAAGAAAGCTAGTCCAAAAAAGGGAGGCAATTTCTTCGCAGATTTGAAGGTGAAAATCCAGAACAAACCCATTACTAAAAGAACTCTCACAAATTCTAGAAAATATTATAACTGTACCATTTCCACAATTTTTTGTCAACTACTTCTGTGTTTTAATGAAATCATAAGAAACACAACATTGTAAGAAAAAAATAGCCTTTTGTAACTTTTCAATGAAAGCAAAGAAGAAATGAACTTGTCAGAGAGCATCCCAGTCTCCGGGATTCCTTGGATGGGAAAGACACATGCACAAAAAAATGGAAGTGAGTACTATCTCTAGACAGGAAACAAAATGAGAGCAGGGGCTCAATCTGCCATGAGGAATAAAGATCAGGACGGGGCCCCCTTGGGACTGAGGATGACATTGGAGTTCAGGAAAAGGCTGGCTGGTTACATTGAAAAGTAACAAATGACATTAGAGTGAAAATTCTTCCAGGAATATATGAGAAAGAAAGATGAAGAAATGAAAAGGAGAACAGGATGAAAATGATGAGGAGTGTCAGAAAAGTAAAAAAGACACAGCAATGGAAGCAGCCACTATAGCAACACCACTGGTTCTTCTTTTGACCGAGTCCAAATTTCCTCTGCCTATAAGGACATCAGTCATGTAGATTAAAGCCCACCTTGGTTCAACTCAGCCTCATGTAAATAAGATCCTCAGAGGTCCTACTCATAAATGAGTCCACATCATAACACATAATAACATCTTTAAAGGTCCTATTTACAAATTGGTTCACACTCACAGCAATGTTGGTTAAAACTGGAATATGTCTTCAAAGGGGGACAGGACTCAATGCCCAACAGACCTGTTAAATTTGAATTTAATTTCAATTTCCCATCATTTTATGTTCTAAATTCTAAGCTGAGTTTTGTTTACTACTTGCTACTTCATTTACTGTGTTTCTATCCCTTTCTACCTGATTCCCAAAAATGTGACTAGAGATTTTCTTCCTCTATTCTGTAAAGTAGTACTAATAATGTATACTTATTGTGAACTATAGGTTTTATCAAAGCTTTATGAACAATGTAGGACAATGACAACATGCTATGGCACACGATGCAAATTTAGGTTAAAATGCAGTTTCTAATCCTTCATTGACAATCCCACCGAAGAACTTTTCATTCTTGCCCATGCATCACTTTGGGTCCTAGCCCAATTTCATGTTCCTGGTTGCTATTTTCTCCATCCTATATTCTCTGAAATACAAGGACCAAGAAACTTTTTAAATTATCTTTATATTACTTTGAATAAAAAAGTCAGTTTCTATTAGAGCAGATATTCTTTATGGATTTCACTTTCCTATCCAAGTAATATGCATACATTAACCAAATATTATGGACTAATATAAGTGTAAATAAATAATAATTTTGGAAAAGAAGTTATTACATGGTACTCCATTGGCTTAGTAGGTCACTGTTGATATTCTCTAGGGGATACTCAATTACTGTGTAACACCAGCATTTGAAGGAGACATACTCCTGCTTAGAGTGGATTTAATGACAGAATCACAGGCATATTGTTTGAGTCATGCATCCATTGGTAGAATCAAACTTTCAGACAAGGGTTACCCCCTCCAATGACAAACTGTCCCCTAATGTTACTTTATTCAATCATTGTGTAACCGTTCATCATATTACAGGAGAAAAAAAAATTCCAAATGACAGTGAAAAAACTACACAGGAGAAGGGGTAGAAGGTGAAGAAACTGGGAAAATGGTGAGGAAAAGAAGATATAACAATACTGGAAATAATGTACTGAGAGAAGCCTCAAATATTCTTACTTATGATAATAAATAGGATGAAAAGTCTGCCACCATTATATTGTAAATAAAATCACCAACCTTCTTGTCTTGAAACAACCTGCACAGGCGATCCTATTTATGATGAAATTTTCTCCTACACAGGGTTTTTTTCAGGGCAAGTTTAACATCTTTATTCCTCAAGCTATAGATTAAGGGGTTCATCATGGGAATCACAATGGTGTAAAAGAGAGAAGAGATTTTCCCCTCATTCATAGACCTGGCAGAAGATGGTTGGAGATACATAAATACACATGATCCAAAGAACAGAGAAACAGCAATTATGTGGGAACTGCAGGTGCTGAAGGCTTTGGACCTGCCCTCAGTGGAACTGATATGAAGGATGCTGTAAAGAATGAAACCATAAGAGATAAAGATGGTGATACTGGGAACAAAGATGTTGATGCTAGCTACAATGAACAACACCAGCTCATTGACATAGGTGCTTGTGCAGGAGAGCTGGAGCATAGGGAGGACATCACAGAAAAAATGGTTGATGGTGTTGGCATCACAGAAGGTCAGTCTGAGCATGCATCCAGTGTAGGTCATGGCACCAGAAAATGCAATCAAATATGAACCAAACATAAGGTTGGCACATACTTTAGGAGACATGACAATGTTATACAAGAGTGGATTACAGACGGCCACATAGCGATCATAGGCCATTGATGTCAGCACATAGCACTCTGAAATTACAAAAAAACAGAAAAAGAAGAGCTGGGCCATGCACCCCTGGTAGGAGATAATATTCATCTTGGATGTGAAGTTCATCAGCATTTTGGGTGTTAAAACAGAAGAATAAAAGGAGTCAATGAAAGACAAGTTAAAGAGGAAAAAGTACATGGGGGTGTGAATGTGGGAATTCAGCCCAATTAGAGTAATCAAACCCAGGTTTCCCATCACAGTAAATATATATGTTGCTAGAAAAAGGAAGAACAGGGGGCATTGGAGAGCTGGGTGATCTGTTAATCCCACCAGAATGAATTCAGTCACAAAAGAGCCATTTCCAGTAGACATTCTGTTCTGGGGTATCTGTGGGATACAAAAACTGGGTTACATCAGAGGGCAACCCAAGTATTTCCACAATATTCCTTCACACAAGCATGGTGAATAAGTTGGGTCTTACAAGTATAGCTCAACCTGGACCACAGAATCTTTCTTTACCACTATCATGATACTGAGTGAAAGTGACTTCTGATTAGATTCTTAACCAAATATAGCCAAGAGCACCACCAAATTAGTCTACAGATGAAGAGCACTTCTGCCAGATAAAAACATAACTAATGGAAAAACCAAGGGAGAAGGCAGAAGAAGGACCAGACAGAATCCTTAAATCTCATCTCAGCATCTTTTAATTCATCTGAGCCCTACTCTTACCACCAGCAAAACTGGAGGCAGAGACCCTGGCCACCTTAATCTGGCCTTTATGCAGGTTAGACCCTGCAAGCATGTGAACCATGAATAATGTCTCAGGATTGAAACTAAGGGATCAAAGTCTAGGAGAGGTCCAGCAGCTGCCCCAAATCACAGATAAAAGCAATAAATCTATAAGAGTGAGTTTCTCCACGGAGAGGGAACTTACACTAAGACAGGGGAACCCAGAAGTCCTTTTTGACTCCTAACATTCTCTGCTGGAGTTCAAACTGATTTTTCCACCACTTGAGTGGCTAGACTGTAAAAATGTGGAAGAAAGTGGCACGATTGATCCCTGGTTGTCCTTCTCAAAATAATGAATATATGTAATATAAATAACATTGGAACTCACCCTCTTTAGGCCAGAACAACTCTGAATTTCCTCTTTACTTTTATTTAATCCTGTTGTGCCAAAAGGATAAATTCCAACTCTGAGATTTTGATTCCTTTGATTTTAAGAGGATGCCGACAGACTTAATTTCCAATATGTCCTGGAAATTTTTCTGAGATATAGATCATAATTTTGAGCCCCTTGAAGCAGCAGTGAAACCAATAAACATTCTTTAATAAAGATGCAGAAGATTTAATGTTCGTTTAATTGTATCATGCAATTGTTCATAAACAGGTTAGAAACTTCCTCCATCTCTTCACCAGGGAACAGACCTATGTAATAGGGAAATTATGGTATTGTAATTATGCCACAATAATCACAGACCACAATAATTAAATAATTAAGACCACAATATGTCTTTAGTTCCTTAGGGATGCAATATTTTCCTCAAGTTTCCCCTTCACTCTAGAGATTGTACATCTCTCAATGCAGAGCTAAAATGGAATTTCCATATCCTGACCACCTTCATCTCTCAAGGGAAATCTGTCTGTTGCATTGTTTTCTTTCCTTCTTTCTTCCGTTTTCCTAAGGAGTATTTGCATATTGTTTCTGTCAACACACTTCTGTATTTATTTATCAGAAATTTCTCAAGAACTGCAGTAACTGAGGTTAGTTTTCTCTCTTTCGGGATATTGCCAAATAATTCATAATGACTTGCATTCCTTCTACTGACTATTTCTAAACACATACTGGAAAAATTTCTCTGAATATCTTTATGTCCTTCAATGCAACATTTCAATAACTTGGGGTCATAACATTCTTTTTATCATAATACTTAAGAATTTGGCCTCTAGAGTTAGAGGGCATATGTTTGATTCTTACATCCATTATTCCTGACTTGAACACCTTGGGCAAGTTACTTAAAATCTCTCTACATCACACAGCGTCAGATGGGGATGGGAATAATAGCATCTCTTTCACTGTCTTCTTGTGACTCTTAACTGAGCTAATGAGTGCTATGAACAGTGTCAAACAAATGGTAAATAGTCCATAAATGTTAGATATTATGATTTATCTTCTCAAAGCTTCCAGTAGATGCTCCATCATAACACTCATCAGACACTATTCTTCATCTTTTAATTTCTGTGCTTTCCTAAACTATAAGCTATGTAAGCTATGTGAGGACAGAGACAATTTCTGTCTTGTTTGCTACTTTGTTCCTGGTGGCTTGGTCAGTACAGAGTACACACTAGGTCCTCAATAAATATTGTGGAAATTAAGTTGTTCTCTGGCTGAAAACCTTCAGAATAGTTTCCACATTCCTCACATGCTAAGGAGTAAGTCTACCACCACAATGACCTCCATCCATTCCCACAGCCACCACCAAAATTCAGGAACTCATTAGCTTTTAGTTGACCTCTATCAGTGAACTTCAGAAGCATCTAATCTTTATTCTAGAATTTCTCATATACACATTCCAATTCAACCATCTATACTGCTGTTAGAATAATCCTTCAAAACACATTTTGGTCTCTCCCTAGCTCAAGACCTTTTAATATTTCTCCCTTAACAACTGGCATTTGAAGATTATAATAAAGGTATAATTCTGTCCAAAACTATCATTCAGCCTTGGTTAAACTTAAAGGAGAAATTGAGTCAGAATTGCATTTAATAAGAAGCCATGAATGAAATATTTTGATATGAATATTTTGAGCTATTAATGATTTTGCAAAATCAGAGCTTTCTTAGGAAATATAAGACAATGCTGGAGATTTTTTATCTTTCAGAGAGATGATGGGTATAATGAACAGCAAATGCTAGCCAGGTGAGAAAGACTATATTTAAAATTTAAATTTAAAAATATTATACATCTGAAGTGTCCTTTTCATCATCATAAAATACAATTCTTCCCATCAATGTTTATCAAAAAGTAAAAATTTCCCAATGTTTATCTCTAGAAATAATGTATTTTTAAATTTAATGTCTCAGAAATGTATCCCTGACCCATGCTATCACTTTAAAAGCAACTTCAAGTTATCAAATGCTCAATTAAAAGCCCAATTAAATAGGAGCTTATTTTTCTCACATAACAATAAATCTGACGTTTCAGTGTCATAGCATTGATTCAACAGCTCAACACTTTAGTCAAGGAACCAGTATCTTCCAATCCACTGCCCTTAGCCTGTTGGCTTTAGTCCTAGGGTTGTTACTTCATGTTCATAAATGACAGCCATAGCTCCAAGAATCATATCTTCACACAACTATATACAAAGAAGGAAACAACAGAATAAGAAAAAATAATTCCCCTCACATGTCTTTCCCTGTGTATGATGAAGTAAGTTTTCTACAGAAATCAATAAATGACTTCCTTTAATAGTTCATCAATCAGAACTATGTAAGATGATCAATTTGAGGTACAAGCAAACCTGGAAAAATGAGTCTTTCTCATTTTTAACCTCTACCATGAAAAGGGGATTCTGACCTAGGGCTAAAGTGGGAGTACCAACAATGTTTGTCACAATGAAGAAGGAATTGAAATATGTTTGCAATAGGAAATTGTTTTTACTCACTTTATATATATATTTAACATTTTTATAAAATAAATTTGCTAAATCAACTAATCTGCTTTGAGATAATCAATTCATCATAAATATATATGCATATGTATGTGAGAAATGAATATACACATGTATACATATATTTACTTGCACATACACGACATATATATAGTGTGGACAGGGCATATGACTATATTTGAAGACATACTTATGGATTCTCAATTTTATTCCATTTTCCTATATGACTAATATCTCTCTATATATACATATACAGACATGGATATGGATGAGTATACGCACACTCACACACACATGCATTTTTAATGTATTTAAATGAAGATAATATTTCTTTATGGTATATCTCTTTAGTTTTTTTCAACATATTTGTATGAGTTGTACAGTCTCCAAGCATCATTTCTTTAGGGTTTCTCATTCCAACAAATTAACAGTTAAAAGCAGTAATGGGGATGGTTGTAGAATGCTTTCAAACTATGATTTTCATCATTTGTAACCACTCAGTGGAAGAAGAGTGAAGGTGGGAGGCAAGAGGAACAGCTATGAAGCTTTTTCTTCCCCTGAAGCTTCATTGGCTCTTAACACCCTCTGGAAAATTCAAATGTTTCTCAAAGTGAGATGATACGGGAGAGTGAAAGGAGGGTGCAAAAGTATTATCAAGTTTTTCTCCCACTATAATACAACTTACAATGATTTTCTGTTAGAGATGTTTTGGGTTTACAGAACAATATTGCATAAAATAAAGGATTCCCATATACACCCTATTGTTAACACCTTACATTTGTGTGGTACATTTGCTATAATTGATGAAAGTGATTTTTTATAATTATACTATTTAATTTGAGTCCAAAGTTTAATTTAAGATTCACTGTTTGTGAAATTTGCATAAGAAGCAATTGAGTAAGGCAGCCTCAGGCAAACAGTTTACCTCTGTTTAAAGTATAAACAAGGGTGAGACTAGGTGAGTTTCAATAATTTCAGGTATTAACTTTAGCATATTTTGCAATACAGAAAGAAAAAAGTCATCTGTATTATGATTCAGTATTCATAATCATGTGTTAATTCTTTTTTTCAAACGCAATTTTATTAAGATACATTCACATACCATACACACATCCAAAGTGTACAATTAGTTCTTCACAGTGTCATCACACAGTTGTGCATTCATCACCACATTCAATTTTTTTTAACATTTTCATTATTCCAAAAAATAAGAATAAAAATAAAAAAGAATACCCAAAATATCTCATACACCCCCCCATTATTTATTTACTTTTTGTACCCCTTTTTTCTAACTCATTTGACCACAAGGGATAAAGGGAGTGTGAGCCACGAGGTTTCCACAGTCACACAGTCACACAGTATAAGCTATACAGTTATACGATCATCTTCAAGAATCAAGGATACTGCATTGCACTTCAACAGTTTAAGGTATTTCCTACTAGTTTTTCTAGTTCACTACAAACCAAACAATGATATCCATATAATGATTAAGAAAAACCTTCAGAATGACCTCTTGACTCCATTTGAGACCTCTCAGCCACTGAAACTTTTTAAAATTTTTCTTCCCCCCTTTGGTCAGGAAGGCCTTCTCAGTCCCATGATGCCAGGTCCTGGCTCATCCCCAGAAGTCATGTCCCACATTGCCAGGGAGACAACACCCCTGGAAGTCACATCCCATGTAGCAGGGAAGAGCAGTGAGTTAACCTGCTGAGTGGGCTTAGTGAGAGAAGGGCCACATCTGAGTAAGAAAAGAGGTTCTCTGGGGGTGACTCTTAGGCACCATTGTAAGTAGGCTACCCTCTCCTTTGCAGAAACAAGCTTCCTAAGGGCAAGCCCCAAGATCAAGGACTCATCCTACTACGATGGTATTCCCCAATGCTTGCAAGAGTATCAGGAATTCCCCAGGTGGGGAAGTTTAATGTTTCCACATTTTTGCCAGGTCGCCACGGGTCAATGCAAATACTCCTTACTCTCTGCCCAAGTTACTCTGGGATGTATCAGGGTTTCATGCTAACCTGTACAAACCAACCAGATCGCACTTCCTATTCAATTATTTAATTATGGTGTTTGAATAAATTGACCATACAAGTTAAATTAATAGCATTCTACAGAAAGTATAGATTTTGCACCAAATAAACATCTCTTCCTTTGGTATCACACAGAACTTGAGGTTTTAAAATATAGTCACTATCATCCTTTACCCTTTAGCCTGGTTTACCTTAGTTCGAATCAAGTCCATTTTGTTCATATCTCTAATTGAAGTCAGATCTCTTTTTCAGCTTTTTTTACCATTTGCTATATGGGGTAATGCTGACATTCATAGCTGTTGAACTCTGGCTCTAAGTCTTGGGTCTCACACAGATACCCAAAGTTACAGGGAGCAACCAGGTTATACCCAAACAGCTCAGCACCTCTGAATTTAGAGATAACTACTACAACTCATGAATAGATGTGACTGCTGTAAGAGCTTACAATCTAGAAACCTTTACAATAAGACTTCCCGATAACCCATGCTCTCAGATTCAATTCTCAGAGTTTGCACATTATAGCTAGCCCATATTAGTGAGGCAGTGTGAAGTTTGTCTTTTCATTTCTGGCTTATTTCATTCAACATACTGTCCTCAAGGTCCATTCACCTAGGTGCAAACCTCACATTGTCATTTCTTCTTGCTACCACTCGGTATTCCATTCTATGCATACACCACAGTTCACCATTCCATTTATCAGTCCATGTACCCTTAGGCCACCTGCAACCATTGCAAATAGTGAATATGGCTGCCAGAAAGACCAGTGTGCAATGTCAACTCGTCCTGCTCTCAGTTCTTCCAAGTGTATACCCAAAGTGGGGTTGCAGGACCATATGGCAAACCCATACCTAGCTTCCTGTGGAACAAACTGCCCTCCAGCTGGGCTGCACCATTCTACCTCCATGCCAACACAGAGTAGGTATATCAAACTCTCCACATTTTCTCCAGTACTTGTATTCCTCTGTTTATGTTTTTAACAGTTTTATTCACACACCATACAATCCACCCAAAGTAAACAATCAATGATTCCCACTATAATCACATAATTATGCATTCACCACCACATTCCCATCTCTTCCCCAAAGAGGAAAAGGAGAAAAAATATGAAGTATGAAAATACTAAAGATAGAAGAAAATTAAAAATAAAGTACAATGAAAAGGTCAGACAACATCACCACCACCACCACCAAGAATCCCATATCACTCCCTTATATCCCCCTCATATAGACATTTAGCTTTGGTATACTGCCTTTGTTACAATGAATGGAAGCATCTTAACATGTTACTGTTAACTATAGACTATAGTTTGCATTGATTGTATTTTTTCCCCTATACCATCCAATTTTCAACACCTTGCAATGTTGACATTCATTTTGTTCTCCTTCATTTAAAAACATTCTTATATTTATACATTTTATCACCATCATTGACCACTCTAGGTTTCACTAAGTTATATAATCCCCGTCTTTATCTTCCATCCTTCCTTCTGGTGTCATACATACCTTAGCCTTTCTCATTCAACTGTACTCACACTCATCTTTGTTCACAGTACTTACAATATTGTGTTACCATTACACACTATTATGCTATCCATTCCATTTCTGGATCTTCACAATCAATTCTGTTGCACCTTCTGTACTCCTTCAGCATCAAATGCCTGATCCCTAACCTCTTTCTATCTCCTGATATCCTGTGTTCTCAACTTTCAAATTTTCAACTCATCAATGTTTCTCCGTATTAGTGAGACCATACACTATCCATCCTTTCATTTCTGGCTAATTTCACTCAAAGTAATGTCTACTGTCTACTATTTTGTCTTTTGGATTTTATATGTCATATCTTATTTTGTTTTAATTTATTACTCTCTCTTTTGACCCTTACTGATAGTTTTCAATTCTACACTATTCTTAAAATCTCTTTCTCCTGTATTTTCCTATCTGCCTGTAGTGCTCCTTTGAGTATCCTTATAGAGCAGGTATCTTGTTCACAAACTCTCTGTGTCTGCTTGTCTGAAAATATTTTAAACTCTTCCTCATTTTTAAAATTTTTTTATTGATATTGTTCAAATACCATACAATTATCCAAAGATCCAAAGTGTACAATCAATTGCCTATGGTACCATCACACAGCTATGCATCCATCACCACAATTAATATTTTTTCAATTTGTAGAACATTTTCATTACTCCAGAAAAGAAATAAAGATAAAAAAAGGAAACTCAGATCCTCCCATACCCCTAGCCACTCCCCTCCATTGTTGATTCATAGTATTGGTACAGTACATTTGTTACTGTTGATTAAAGAATGTTAAAATATTACTAACTGTAGTATATAGTTAACAATAGGTATAGTTTTTCCTATATGCCCCTCTTATTATTAACTTCTAGTTATAGTGTCATACATTTGTTCTAGCTCATGAAAGAGATTTCTAATATTTCTACAGTTAATCACAGACATTGTCCACCACAAGGTTCACTGTTTTATATATTCCCAGCTTTCAACCTCCAATGTTCCTTCTAGTGACCTATGTGACTCTGGGCTTACCCTTACCACCACCTTCACACACCTTTCAGCACTGTTATTCTCACAATATGCCACCATCACCTCCATCCATCTCCAAGTGTTTAAGTTCAACCTAGCTGAACATTCTGTTTATAATAAGCAACCACTCCCCATTCTTTAGCCTCATTCTATACCCTGGTAACTTATATTTCATGTCTATGAGTTTATATATTATAGTTAGTTCATATCAATGAGACCCTGCAATATTTGTCTTTACATATCTGTCTTAATTCACTCAATATAGTGCCCTCAATGTTTCTTCATCAACCTATTTTTTTAAGATGGTTTTGTTCACACACCATACAGTCTGTCCTAAGTAAACAGTTGATGGTTCCTGGTATAGTCACATATTTATGTACTCAGCACCACTGCCACTATCTATATAAGGATATCTCCATTTCTTCCACAAAGAAGGAAGAAGAGTCAAAGAAGGTAGTGGGACAAAGAAAAAGAAAAAAGAAAGAGACAGAGAAAAAAACATGACAGCTAGAAAGCAACAAAAGGAAATACAGCATTAAACTGAAGCAGAATAAAGAGTCAGACAGCATTACCAATGCCAGGAGTCCCATACCCTTCCCCTATGTCCCCCCACCACATATTTAGCTTTGGTATATTGCCTTTGTTATATTAAAGGAAGCATAATACAATGTTTCCATTAATTATAGTCTCTAGTTCGCATTGACTGTATTTTCCCCCAATCCCAACCTAATTTTAACACCTTGCAATGTTGACATTCATTTGTTCTACCTTATGTAAAAACATGTTTGTACCTTTTATAACTATTGTTGAGCACCCTAGGTTTCACTGAGTTATACAGTCCCAGTCTTTTATCTTTTGCTTTTCATTCTGGTACCCTACATGGTGCTAACCTTCCTCTTTCAACCATACTCACAGACATCTTTGTTCAGTGTACTTACATTGCTGTGCTACGATCTCCCAAAATTGTTTTCCAAACCTCTCACTCCTGTCATTTTCCTTTCTGACTGCAGTGCTTCCTTTAGTGTTTCCTGTAGATCAGGTACCTTGTTCACAAACTCTGTCATTGCCTGTTTGGCAGAGAAGATTTTAAGCTCTCCCTCATATTTGAAGGACAGTTTTGCCAGACACAGGATTCTTGGTTGGTGGTTTTCCTCTTTCAGTATCTTAAATATATCATCCCACTTCCTTCTTCCCGCCATGCTTTCTATTGAGAATTCCGCACATAGTCTTATGAAGCTTCCTTTTTTGTGTGATGGATCACTTTTCTCTTGCTGCTTTCAGGATTCTCCCTTTATCTTTGACTTCTGTTAATCTGATTATAAAGTGTCTTGGCATAGGCCTATTCAGATCTATTCTGTTTGGGGTATGCTGTGCTTCTTGGATCCATAATTTTATGTCTTTCATAAGAGATGGAAAATTTTCATTGATTATTGCCTCTATTATTGCTTCTGCCCCTTTTCCCTTCTCTTCTCTTTCTGGGATACAAATGAAACATACATTACTGCATTTTGTTTTGTCCTTAAGTTCCCAGAGAAGTTGCTCATATTTTTCCATTCTTTTCTCTATCTGTTCTTTTGTGTATAGGCTTTCAGGTGCCTTGTTCTCCAGTTCCTGAGTGTTTTATTCTGCCTTTTAAGATCTGCTGTTGTATGTTTCCATTGTGTCTTTTGTCTTGTGTTGTGCCTTTCATTTCCATAGATTCTGCCAGTTGTTTTTTCAAACTCAATTTCTACCTTATGTATGCCCAGTGTTTTCATTATATGTTTCATCTCTTTTGCTATATCTTCCCTGAACTTTTTGAATTAAGTTAGTATTAGTTGTTTAAATTCCTGTATCTCAGTTGAAGTATAAGTCTGTTCCTTTGACTGGGCCATAACTTCATTTTTCTTAGTATAAGTTGTAGTTTTCTGTTGTCTAGGCAACTGGATTCCTTGGTTATGCCAATCAGGTTTTCCCAGACCAGAACGGGCTCAGGTCTTGGAAAGAGGGAATAGTGTCCAATTTCCCTGAGAGTGTCTCAGAATATTGGTACACCCTGTGAGGCCTCAAGTCACTGTGCTTTTCCACCCAGCAGGTGGTGCCTGTCAGCCTGTAGCTCCTGACTGGTGTAAGGAGGTGTGGCCCATGGCTGTTTTCCCCCAGGCTCTGGGGTCTGGTTCTGAATGGAAGGTGGGTTGTAGAGCTTGGGACCACCTTCTTCCTCTTATGGAGGATACAACCCCTAGGGAGAAGTCACTTACACTTGAATAGTCTCTCTGCCTGTGCTATCTCCACCCTTGTCTGGGACAGAGTGCTGGGAACTGAAAATGGCTGAGGCTTTCTCCACTGAGGTGAAAAAGGGACAGAAAGCCCCCTTCAGGGCCAGTCTGCCACCACCCTCTGGCTCTCCAAGGTCAGTCGTCACTAAAAGCCTCTGTCTGCTTGTTGGGGATTTGTATCTTGTATTAAGCAGTCCACGTTTGTTAATTAAAACCTCAGTTGGAGCTCAGCTGAGCTATATTCACTTGTTCTGAGAGTGCTGCTCTCTAGCACTGCAAGGCTTTGCAGTTTGGGCCATAGGGGGAGGGGGCTCCCAGCTTGGATCCACAGTTTTTACTTATAGATTTTATGCTGCAATCTTGGGCATTACTCCCAGTTCAGGTTGGGGTACAATGAGTGGACAGTCACTGTTCTAGTTTGCTAATGCTGCTGGAATGCAAAACACCAGAGATGGATTGGCTTTTATAAAAGGGGTTTATTTGGTTGCACAGTTACAGTCTTAAGGCCATAAAGTGTCCAAAGTAACACATCAATAATCAGGTACCTTTGCTGGAGGATGGCTGATGTCTGGAAAACCTCTGTTAGCTGGGAAGGCACATAGCTGGCATCTGCTCCAAAGTTCTGGTTTCAAAATGGCTTTCTCCCAGGATGTTCCTCTCTAGGCTGCAGTTCCTCAAAAATGTCACTCTTAATTGCTCTTGGGGTATTTGTCCTCTCTTAGCTTCTCTGGAGCAAGAGTCTGCTTTCAATGGCTGTCTTCAAACTCTCTCTCATCTGCAGCTCCTGTGCTTTCTTCAAAGTGTCCCTCTTGACTGTAGCTCCTCTTCAAAATGTCACTCTCAGCTGCACTTCAAAATGTCACTCACAGCTGCACTGAGTTCCTTCTGTTTGTCAGCTCATTTATATGGCTCCACTGATCAAGGCCCACCCTGAATGGGTGGGGCCATGCCTCCATGGAAATATTTCATCAGAGTTATCACCTACAGCTGGGTGGGGTGCACTTCCATGCAAACAACCTAATCCAAACGTTCCAACTTAATCCCCACTAATATGTCTGCCCCACATGATTGCATCAAAGAATATGGCTTTTCCTGGGGAACACAATACATTCAAACCAGTACAGTCACGTTTGTCCCCCCCCAGTTATTACAGCTTATTTACTAGTTCTTCCTATTCGTTTATTAGTTGTTCCAGGGGGACAAACTAATTTCCACTCCTCTCTATGCCACCATTTTCCACCTATCCCTCTCTCATTTTTGAAGGACAGTTTTGTCAGATATAGAATTCTTGGCTGGCAGTTTTTCTCTTTCAGTGTTTTCAATATATCATACAACTGCCTTCTCACTTCCACAGTTTCTACTGAGAAATCTTCACATAGCCTTATAGAGCTTCTTCTGTGTGATGGATCACTTTTCTCTTGCTGCTTTCAGAATTCTCTCTTCATCTTTGATATCTGATAATCTGATTATTAAGTACCTGGGAGTTGGTCTACTCAGATCTATTCTGTTTGTGGTATGCTGTGCTTTTGGATCTGTAATTTTATGTCTTTCATAACAGATGGGAAATTTTTGGTGATTATTTCCTCATTATTCTTTCTGCCCCATTTCCCATCTCTTCCCTTTCTGGGACACCCATGACACATATATTCCTGTACTTCATGGTGTCACTCAGTTCCCTGAGACCCTGCTCATATTTTTCTACTCTGTTCTTTTGTGTGTAGGATTTCAGATGTCCTGTTTTCCAGTTCTTGAATCCTTTCTTCTGCCTCTGCAAATCTGCTGTTGTATGCCTCTAATTGTGTATTTCATATCTTCTATTGTGCCTTTCATTCCCATAAATTCTGACAACTGTTTTTTCAAATTTTCAAGTTCTTTCTTATGTTTTCCTAGTGTCTCCTTTATATCCTTCATCTCTTTTGCCATATCTTCCCTAAACTCATTGATTTGATTTTTTAATAGATTTAGGAGATTTGTTTGATTAATAATCAGTTGTTTTAATTCCTGTATCTCAGTTGAAGTGCAAGTTTGTTCCTTTGACTGGGCCATATCTTCACTCTTCCTAGTGTGAGCTGCAATTTTCTGTTGTCTAGGCATCTGGTTTCCTTGATTACCCCAATTATATTTTCCAAGAACCAGACAGGACAGGTCTCAGGAGAAGGCTGCATTTAGTAAGAGATTTCCCTGAGGGTCAGGACAAGAAGATTGTCAGAGTTTCCTGTGAGGCCTCTAGAATCTGTGCTTTTCCTATTCTGCCCAGAAGGTGGCACTTGTCAGCCTGCAGCTCCCAAACCGTGTAAGAGGTGCAGCATACATAATTCTCAGTGGACCCTGTCCTGGCCAGGAACCGAGGGTGCCAGAAACCAAGCTTAAGCTGTTTCTGTTCTGTTTTGTTTTTTTCCTTCCTCTCTGGGCCACCACTTGAGCTAGGTCCCACCAACCCCCTTTTCATAGGAGAGATAAGCCCTTTAGGGAATTGTCTCCTACACTTGAGTATTCCTTTGACTCTCTTAAGTCTGCCATTGCCTGAGTCAATGCTGACAACTGAAAATGCCTGAGTCTTTATCTAATGAAATACTTAGAATGAGAAAGGAAAAAAAAGGAAAAAGAGCAACAAGTCCCCTTTTCAGAACCTTTCCCCAGCCCTGCATTTCACCAGGCAAGAACCACAGTTGGTATGTGTTTCTGTACCAACTTGGAGCACAGCCATATTCCAGTATTCAGAGCTCAGTGGACTCCAAAAGCCTCTGTTAAATTTAGGTATTTTTTTTCCATCAGCCCTGCCTCCTCTTTGCCAGGATAAACTTCTGGGTTCCTTTCCTGCTTGCTCAGGGTTTATCTGTGTCCATAGCATGTATTCAGTAGCCAAAATTTGTTAATTACAACCATAATTGGAGCTTGGTTGAGCTACATTCCCTTGCTCCTGGGAGGGAGTGCTTCCTTTTCCCACAGAGAAGTTTTGCAATTCAGCCAGCTGTGCTGGTGGGGGAAGGGTGCCAGCTATGCAGTTTGGGAAGCTTTACTTACAGTTCTGTGCTGCAATCACAGTTGTTCCATCCATTCCCGACTGGTGTATGATGTTGTCCAGTCATGGATGTCCCCCAATCACTTGTTCCTGAATATTTGCTAGTTGTTCCTGGCTATTTATTAGTTGCTCTAGGGGACTAACTCAATTCTACACCTCCCCATGCTGCCATCTTGCCCCATCTCCCCATTCATTAATTCTTAATTTCTTGGTTACAACACTTATGGCCAATTATTTTTGACAAGGCTGTCAACACCACTCAATTGGTAAAGAATAGTCTCTTTAACAGATGGTGCTGGGAGAACTGGTTATCCATATTGAAAAGAATGAAAGAGAAACGCTATATAACACTGAATGTCAAAAGTAACTCCACATGGATGAAATACCCAAATATAAGAACTAGAACTATGAAACTCCTAGAAGAAAATGTAGGGAAGCATCTTCAAGATGTTGTGTTAGGCAATGATTTCTTAGACTTTACACCCAAAGTAATGCAACAAAAGAGTAAATAGATTTATGGGACCTCATCAAAATTAAAAACTTTTGTCCCACAGAGAACTTTATCATGAAAGTGAAAAGATAACCTACTCAATGGGAGAAAATATTTGATAACCACATATCCAATAAGGTTCAATATCCAGAATATATAAAGAAATCCTACAACTCAACATTAAAAAGGCAAGCAATACAATTTAAAAATGGGCAAAAGACTTGAATAGACATTTCTTCAAAGAGGATATACAAATGGCTAAAAGCACATGAAAATATGCTTAACCTCATTAGGTATGAGGGAAATGCAAATCAAAACTGTAAGGAGCAACAATTTCACACCCACTACAAAGGTTACTATTTTAAAAAACCTGAAAACTAGAAGCGTTGGAGAAGATGTAGAGAAATAGGAACACTCATTACTGGTGGGAATGTAAAATGGTGCAGCCATTGTGGAAGACAGTTTGGCTGTTCCTCAGGAAGCTTAATATACAATTACAATACAAACTGAGAATCTCACTACTAAGTATATACCAAGAAGTTATGAAAACAGGGACTTGACAGATATTTGCACTCAGATGTTCACAGGAGCATTATTCACAATTTCCAAAAGATGGAAGCACCCAAGTGTCCATAATCCAATGAATGGATAAACAAAATATGGTATATACATACATAGGAATATTATTCAGCCATAAAAAGGAATGAACTACTGATACATGTGACAACATGGAAGAACACTGAAGACATGTTGAATGACATAAACCAACACAAAAGGATAAATATTTTATACTCTCACTGATTTGAAATAATTAGAATAAACAAAATCATAGAGTTACAGTCTAGAATATTGTGTACCAGGGGCTGGGATGAGGGTAGAGAATGGGGAGTTAATGCTTAATTTTTAAGAATTTCTATTTAGGTGATTGCAAAGTTGTGGAAATGGATGGTGACATTGGTAACACATTATTTTTAGTATAACTAATAGCACTGAATTATATATGTAAATATGGTTAAAAAGGGAAATTTTAGGTTGTATACATGTTACTAGAATAAAAACAAAAAGATAAAAATAGACTGTATAACACAGCTAACCCTATTGAAAATGATGGACTATAATTAATAGTATAAGTATAAATATGTTCTTTCATGAATTATAACAAATGTACCACAATGATACTAACACAAGGTATTAATAATAGGTGCAGTATGGGAAAAAATGTAACTAATGTAAACAATGGACTATAGTTAATAGTACAATTTTAATATTCTTTCATTACTTGTAACAAAGATACTACACTCTTGCAAAGTGTCAACAATAGTGGATATTGTAATTTTTACATGATTTTTCCGTAAACCTAAAACTTCTCTAATTAAAAAAATGAATAAAAATAAAAAAAATTTAATTTTCAAATCACATCACATCACATGTTATGAATGTAACAAATCAAATATTAAATTATATGGTATATAGAAAAGGAAACCTTCAAAACAATTATTCAAATCAATAGGAAAACAAAATGAAAATTAAAACAAAAAGCTAGAGAGAAAAGAATGCCAAAGAAAACATTTTTATATTAAAACATACATAAGATAGAGCCATTGCCTTAAAACTTTTAACACTCTGCAATGACTGAAAATAAATTAAGCATTCAATTTCAGAAGGCAGAAAATGAACAGGAAAAAACAAAACAAAGATTCTCATAAATAACGATGAAATCAGAAACTGATGAATTAGAAGTTAAAAGTGCAATAACCTAGACAAATAAACAAATAATTTTGCCTTAAAAAAACAGTAACAAAGCTCAGGCCAAAACTACTAATAAAAATATAAGTAAATAGTTTTAGCAATCAAAAAGGCAATATAATCACTGCTATATTAAAGAACAGAAAATATGACCTAATTCTATGGGTAGAATTACTTGAACAGGATAATTTAAATAAAAATACAAACTTCCAAAAATGACAAAAAATGAGGAACCTCTGTGTTTCAGTTTGCTAAAGCTGCCAGAATGCAATATACAAAAAATGGGTTGGCTGTTTCAATGGGGATTTATTAGGTTGCAAATTTACTGTTTTAAGTCCTTGAAAATGTCCAAATTAAGGCATCAAGATGTAGATACCTTCTCTGAGGAAAGGCCAATGGTATCCAGGGTTCCTCAGCCACAGGGGAAGGCACATAGCCAGCTGTGCTGATACTTCTCTCCCAGGTTTACATTTTGGTTTCCATGGCTTTCTCCAAAATGTCTCTGGACTTCTGTCTCAGCTTCTGTCTCAGCTTCTCCTGGAGGCAAATTCAGGATTACCAATCTTAGCTTCTCTGCTCTCTGCTTATTTCTCCCGGGGCATTTTGTCTGAGCTCTCTTCAAAATGTTTCTGCCTTTTATCCTCTCACACCAGACACCAGCAAGGGTGTTAAGACCCACCTTAAATGGGCAGGGTTGCATCCCCATGGAAACAAACTAATCAAAAGGTATGACCCACAATAGGTTTGCCCCCACAAGATTGGATTACAAGAACATGGTTTTTCTGGGGTACATAACAGATTCAAACAACACACCCTAAAATAACTATTAAAACAATGAGAACTCAAATCAATTTCATTCCCACAAAAGGCACACAGTGGAATATTTATTGGTGACTTCAAGCACACCTTCAGGGAACAAGTAATTCCTGCATTATACACATTCTTCCCAAGCATGAGCAAAATGTAGAAAATTCCTTAGTCAATCTTCTGCCAGTATCATAACCGTGATATTAAAACTGGCAAAGAGAACAAAGAGAATGGAGAACAAAAAGTCATCAGTTTTACCCAGGAATATAGGTAAATAGTTCTAAATAAAATAGTATATATTAAATTATTATATGACATAAGTTATTTTATTCCATGAATGAAAAGTAGTTTCAATGTTGAAAAAATATTATCATGGCAATTTATTACACTAATAGCTACCAAAAGTACATTTAATAAAAAATTATCACCTGTTCCTGATACAATGATCTTGATCTTAGAAGGCGAGGGTAATAAAAACTTACAAAAAACACTACACCTAATAACAAACAGCACATTTAATATCAAATTATCAAGAGATTCCTATTAAATTCAGGAAGAACAGTGAGGGCCCATTAATTATGGATGTTTATGAATATTATTTAATGTAGTTCTTAAGGTCTTAGCAGATATGATTTGATGCTAACACAGTGACCTTCATATCGTAGAACTTACTACATATTTCTTATACTACTGAATGGCAAACTTGGACTGAGAAGATACTGGCATGAAACTTGCTTTTTGAGTTCTACTCAAGTAAAGTTTTACTAAACACACTTTTATAACTAGGTCAAGGAAATCACTGAAATAATTTCCAAGATATTGTGCCTGTGTTTAGAAATATTGTTTATAAAGAATCTTTTAAAAGAGTTTAAAAGACACTGTTTCTCTTTTTTAAAACAGATATAAACAGCTAATCTAACAGTGATTGAATTCTACCTTCTCTGTAGGTTATGAGAGAAATCAGGTACACAAAGGTAGAAATAAAACGATTAATTAAAAAAATTATGTGGGCTGTTTGATAATTACCAGTTTATTATGTAAATGTCCCCTTATTTTTCTAATGAATTTGTCCATCTGATGCAAAGTACGTAGTCCATTGGATCTAAACTAAAATACTGAAATTTCAAAGCAATAACAAAGATAAATATCTGAAAGGGATTAAAACAATATTTAAGTTGTAGAAAATCATCACCAATCTATTTAGAAACCAATTCAAAAGGTTTCCACAAGCTAATTCTTGTTTGAAACTTCAATGAAGATAGAAAGAGGGAAAAGCAGGGAAAAATGCAATTAGTTTTCCCTGATTCATATGGAAACCCTTGTTGACTTGAGCACTGTGAGATTTACTAGGGTAAGATTCTGTGGAAAGTTATACAAAAAATAAATTACTTCTATCTCAGAGCATGTACTTTATAAGTACCTATTCTTTTCAAGAGAAAGACCCCCTTTCCAAGAAAATGAAGCCTCTGGAGGTGAGCTTGAAACCATTCTGTCCAGGAGTCCTGAAGCCACTGTGTGCAAGGGTTAGACTGACTCTGAGAGGCTACGACAATGGACTAACCATTGAGTTCTATTTGTGGTGAGGATTCTGGTGAGACTACTCCTGGAATACTGCATCAAAACTGGAGAGAAATATATTTAGAAAGGAGATAGATCTTCCTATCTGGATTATTATTGCTTCTCTTAGGATGTTTACTGAATATCCCAGGAGAACAGATCTTAAAGGACTTTAGTTACAGCACAAAGAGTTAAAAAAATCTAAAAGAGTTACTATGCTCTACTGGTTGGAGCACAGAGATGAGTGAGAGAACCCTCACCAAACTGCCAAAACATCTGTCTGTGATAATCCGACAATCATTCCAGACAAGAGGACTCATTCCTCTTTTTGGTTCTCAACATTGGAAATTCCAATATTCTGATAATCTCATTATTCTGATGGCAAGTATATTTTAGTCATTGTTCAGTTTTGTTTTTTTTTCCCTCCTCAGGAGAATTTTACCTCTGAGAGTCTTCCCTGAATCTTGTGATCCTGAGAGAATACTATACTCATCCATCTCCTTGGAGTTCAGTGTCCTACAAACAACTGATCAAAGTATTCCCTTGCATAGAAAAGGCAACACAGGGGTGGAAGGGGATCTTATTATTACTCACTTAGGATAGATCCACAGAGTCACTCGATCTTAGAGCTGAAACAGACCTTAGAGATAATCAGCCCAAACCCATAGAAGAAGAAAGAGAAATGCCTTTCCCAAAGTTCCACAGTGAATTAGTGACACAGCTGGCACAGGAACCCAGCTTTAGAGATGGAAAGAGGGAGCTTTACTACTTCCTCATTTAAAAGACTTACCATTTGAATTTTTGATGTTATGTCCTACTGACAACATACCACAAACAATATCAGCAAGGTACTAAACAGATAATTTTTGACATGAAGCTGACTATGCAAATTTACCCATTACAAGAGGAAAAGGTAAATTAAGTGGGAGCCATAACTCCACTACTTCTGACAACATTCAAGTAAGTACACAAATGCTGAGCATAAATTCCTGAAGCATTCACTGTGAAGTAGCATTATTTCACAGAATGATAAACTGAAATTCTAGTAAAACTTCTGTTGACCAAATTATGTGTAGTTTTTACTTAACCCAAGACAACTGAAATTGGAGGAAAAGAGTTTTCTGTTAACTGTGGAGTATGAAATTGTTGGCATTAGAAAACAGTCTTCTTCTGTTTTAATATTGCACTATTTTCCTAAGATGCACCCACATCAGATCCAAGCTCTACCTAGGAAGAAAAAAAAAGATCTAAAGGAGTACTCCTTTATTATAACCAAGAACTCTAGAACTAAGTTGAATTAATTGAATTGATAATTAAATGAATAAGTTAAATGCTTCATTTGGAGAATCATGAGCTCTGCACTTCCTTTTGAGACTAATAATCCTGACTCGAAGAAACACTTTCACTTACCAGTTTCTCCTTGAGGAATAGTCTGTCTTCCATGAGAAACAAGAACCCAGTGCAGCAAAAGGCCCAATGCTAACCCTGAAATTATTTTCTTATGACTTAATAAAACCCTGTGTTACTAGCATCTAGGGTTCCAGCCCTGTAAGGAGACCCAGTTCAATCCATATTTTGGGTTTCTGTTTGTCACAGGCATTGAAACAATCTCTAAAGGAAAAAAATCATTGCAACTTTTGCCCTATTCTTATATTTCACATTTATTTTAAAGATCATCTTGCATTTATTCTTTGTTTCTGTACACCTAATGATAGTCTTTGGCCAAAAGTAACAATATCCTGACATGAAATGTATAATTCACAAGTTTATTATTGACAACCATTAAAATGTTTTAGTTTGAGTATCAGTTTTGGATTTTTTTCCCTATCACAACATTAATAAAACAGAAGTAAATCATGGGAAAATAGCTTTCTTACTTCCTGTGATTTTTCTTCTTCCTAGTTTCATATCCTGTTTCTTGAAGGAAATGGCCAGACAAAATTATTCTGCAGTGACTGAGTTTGTCCTTGGGGGATTAACAGATGAACCAGAACTTCAGCTGCCCCTCTTCCTTCTATTTCTAGCAATCTATATGTTCACTGTAGTGGGAAACCTCAGTTTGGTCCTCATAATCTCTTTTAATTCCAAGCTCCACACTCCCATGTACTTTTTCCTCAGTAATTTGGCATGCCTCGATTTCTTTTATTCCTCAGTTGTTACCCCCAAACTCCTGGGAAACTTTGTATTGGAGCAAAATATTATTTCCTATCCTGCATGCATGACACAGCTTTTTTTCTACTGTGATTTTGCAATTGCTGAGTGCTACATGCTGACTGCCATGGCATATGATAGATACGTAGCTATCTGTAGTCCATTGCTCTACAATGTTACCATGTCCCAAAAGGTCTGCAACATGCTGGTGACTGGAGTCTTTAGCATGGCAACTGTTGGAGCTATGGCCCATACTATGTCCATGATCAGGCTTTCCTTCTGTGGGGACAATGTCATCCACCATTATTTCTGTGACATAGTTCCTCTCCTAAGGCTCTCCTGCTCCAGTACCTCCATCAACAAGCTTCTGGTAATATTTCTAGGTGGATTTAATGCATTGGCAACAATTGTGGCCATCATCATCTCTTATGTCTTCATACTCATCAGCATTCTTCAAATATCCTCAGTGGAAGGGAGGTCCAAAGCCTTTAGTACCTGTGGTTCTCATCTCACAGCTGTTGGGATCTTTTATGGGTCTGTCATATTCATGTATTTTAAACCAGCATCCAGCAGCAACATGGCACAGGAGAAGGTTGCCTCTGTGTTCTACAGCACAGTAATCCCCATGCTGAATCCCTTGATTTACAGCTTGAGGAATAAGGATGTAAAGAATGTGCTAAGAAAAGTCATTGGAAGGAGGCATGGACCAAACCAGGGTAGTAGTCAGGACCATTAAAGGTGGTGGCAAGAGCTTTCTTCTTTTTCTTTAAACTAAATTTCCCTTATGTTTCTTAACATTAACAACCCATTTTCCTTCCCTTCACGACAGCTAACAGATATTACCCCTTTTATTGAAGTCTGTGCATGCACACACACACACACACACACACAAATATATCCCTTCAGCAGATTAATCCATGATATTGTAATTAAGCAGGCCCTTAAGGAAGCCCAGGTGTGTTTAGTTTGAAAAGTTCTTCCCAAGTGAATCTGCATGATCCTATCTTGCTTCCATGTTGAGAATAACTAAGATTATTTTTTTTTAATTTAGTTGGGGTAAATTGACAGTCATCTCTGCCTCTGATAACTAGCTAAGAGACACTCAGTGTAAGTGGTATAAAACTAGGCTGTGACAGAAAATAATCTTAATCCTTGATCATGGGGTGAGTCCAAAAACAGTTGTATATTTGGCTTATAGTTGTACACTTGGCTTCAAAGGTCCTCCTTTATCTTCTGCCTTCTGCCATTGATCTTTCTCCTGGAAAGTATCATTCCCAAAGGAATGAAACATCACAAAAAAATGAAAGAAGAAATCAGTAACAGTGAAATGTCTAGCTCATGGTAAGGCAATGAGGCTGCTTGCTGGAAGGAAGCTTCACCCTTCTAGAAAAACTCATAGGTAACTGATAATTCTGCCTTCCAAAAATTCAACTTCCTAAGTGATGCTTTTCCCTTGGTAATCTCAGGATTTTGAAACTATGGGCATATTCCTAGGAGCTGAATCTAATTCCCTTCTGCACCCCACTTCCTTTTTTTACACTTCCAGACTTTATTTCCCATGGAATTCTTCCTTTTTCTCAAGCACACCTGCTAGAGATGTGATGGGCCCTAAGATCTTTTCCCCACCACTCCCTGTCCACTCTGGCTTAAACATCAAGTGTCTTCTACCTATTATCTGGCATTCTCTTTGCCTGTTTTTTTCAGTGGGCAGAAACAATGGTGACAGTTTTTACCACAAATTGTCCATAGTTACTCTCCTTTACACTGACTTTCCATAGTTGCCATTTTACTAACCTAACGAAGCAGAGTAAATTTCAAGCTGGGCCAGCCTGAGTTGCCTCTCTGTCCCACCAGGTCCCCTGAATGCGGCTCAGGACAGTCTGATTCACTAAGCTAGCTGTGCTTACCAGGAAGGCCATTCTGCTGTCCAGACAAGTGCAAGCACAGATATATTTCTACCACAAAGTGCCAGGCCTCCTTTGAGAATTCATTTTCTTGGATCTCTATCATGAGGTAGAAAAGCTAAAGCTATCTCAGACAGAATTCAGTGACAAGGACCTGTGATGTGCATTTTAATCAACATTTTTAAGAAAATGTTCACATGAGATTGCAGCTTCTTCAATTTCATTTTTTACTTCCTTCCTATGGGATTCCAAGTTCTCAGGTTCCTGATACCTAACACCTTCTGTTATAGAGTAAACAAATACATGCTAATACATTAGACTTAATTAAGGATAATCTTATCTAACTAGATAAATATTTTGTTAAAAAGAGAGACAGTTATGCTCATATCTGTAATATGTGTAGGTGACAACTAAAGACGAACATCAACTAAATTCAAATGACTGAAAATTATAATCCTATCTTAAAAGGAAGTTTTAATTACTTAGCACAATTATGGTATGTTGTTATTTTCCATTGTGCATGATCATAACACAAATGAGATGAAGAACCCTAAAATGTACTTAAAACATATGTTATATAAGAAAATATTTATATTAGCCTGAAGTAGATTGCAAAGTTCTTTGTATTCCTTGGTCTATGCAAACCAAATATATGTAGTACACACAAATACACACACATACCCATACATTTCCATATCCTTAAATAAATTATTCTTATAAAATTAACATAAACAACATCCTCCTGTGTGAGGAAGAATAAGCAAAAAAGATTCAAACCCTGGAAAAATGCAGGCTATGGAAGACTAAATTTCTCTTACAAGCATCAGGTAGAAAATAAAACCTTGAGGAAATGATTTTCATGTCTAGACTAATTTCTTCCAGGAATAATATTTAATGATCATACCAAAAAAACCCTCTCACTCAAAGTATAAATTTCTAGCTGTTCCTCTCCCAGCTTCCACCATCTAAAAGGGAAATTCATTTCCAGATGCACATTACTTCCTTTGGAGAGACGTAGAGAGTAACATCACTTTCCATTGATCCTACTGAACTCTCAGCAGTTCCTGTAAAACCAAGAGTGTTTACGTGAAAGCTGAGATTGTTAGTAGGAAGTGATCTAGATCAGTTTTTGTGCTTCCTCTCCCTTTCTTTCTCTCTCTTTTTTCTCTCTCTCCCTCCCTCCCTTCCTTTTTGTTCTCTCTGTATTTTTTAACATCTTTGTCTAGGTATATGTGACATACAACTAACTGCAACTACAGGACTTGATGAGACTTGACCAATGACTACACCCATGAAATTCATCACCACAGTCAATGTGGTGAATATATCCATCCTCCCTAAATTTTTCATCATGCCTCTGGGTAGTTCCTGCTCCCAATACTTGCATGTTCTCCACCTCCAAGGTAACCACTGATCTGTTTTCTGTCACTATAGATTCATTTCTATTTTTGAGAATTTTATACAAATTAAATTATATAGTAGTACTCCTTTGCATAGGTATATTTCAGTGAGAATAATTATTTTGAGATTCATCCATGTTTTTGCTTGTATCAATAGTTCAATTCATTTATATTGTTGAAATAGTATTCCACTATAGGATATAACAAAAATGTTTATCCATTTACCTGGTGATGGATGTTGTTGCTGTTTCCAGTCTTCAGCTATAGTCAATAAAGCTTCTATGAGAATTTATTTGTGTGCAAGCCTTTGAAAAGGGACTGTATATATTATATATACACACTCAAACATAGTTTTAAATTGTTAATTACATTGATTGATTTTCAAACATTGAACCCATCTTGAATTTATGAAATACACCCACTTTGACCCGCTATACTATCTTTTTAACATATTTTTGGATTTGAGCTTGTTTAGGATTGTGCATCTATTCAAGAGAGATATTTGTTTGTAGCTTTTGTTTTGTCAGCTTTTGGTATTGGGATAATTTTGGCCTTACAGAATGAGCTAGGAATTATTCTCCTTTCTTCAATTTTTTGGAAATGTTTTTGTAGAGTTGGCATTTTTTCTTCCTTTAATACATTGTAGAATTCACCATAAAATCATCCAGAAAGGTCTGTAGGTTTCTTGCAGGGTGCATTTTCTCAATTTCTTTATAAGGTAAGGGGAATTCAGGTTATCTGTTTTGGCATAATAATATTCACCTGTAATCATTTTAATGTCTTTAGATTTGTAGAGTTGTCATCTCACTCATTCTTGGTATAGGTAATTTGTGTCTTCTATTTACCTGATCTGTTGGGTAAAATGTTTATCAGTTTTATGGATCTTCTGAAAGAATCAAGTCCTCATTTTTATTGATTTTTTGTTGATTTTTAATTTCCTTTTTATTGACTTCTGTGATCTTTATTATATCCTGTCTTCTGCTTCTTTGCTTTCATCTGTTCTTAATTTTCTAGTTTCTTCAGGTGGAAGGTGAGGTCATTAATTTGAGAACTTTGTTAGCAAATAATACTGAAAATCAAAAGCCCACTAAAACAGTTCAATATTTGTTCACAAGATTTTGTTGTTTTCACTGTTTGGTCTAAGTGTATGAAGTCAAAATAATGAGTTTAAAATAACAATTCAAAGCTATTTTCATCCTCACAGTGATAATGGTATGAATTTAACATACAGTTATGTTTATCTGTTTCTGTTTATATTCAATTTTAGAATTTTTCCTATCCCTGTTCATTTTATTTTATTAAATGTATAAATAATTAAAATGATTCCAAAACTCAAAATTCCTTTTTGTGGATGTACCACAGCTTATTCATATATTCTCTTACATATGTGTTCATTTGTTTTTAAAACTCACACAATGGTGATATGAAAACCACATGCTTATGTATTTTCACATTGTTGAAGATGTAATTTCTAGGTCATTCCAATAATTGGGACTGCTGGATCAAAGGATAAACAGATGTTATTTTGTAGGATACTGCCAAAGTCCCCTCTATGTGAGCTGGAACAATTTGCATTCCTATCAGGTATGTATATAAATGCTTCTTTACCCACAGCCTTAATCTACTACTAGTCAAGGATTTTGGTGGTTGTTGTGGTTTACCATCAGTCCAACAGGTGTGACCAACACTGTTTTCTTTCTCCTAAAACTTCTCTTCTCACAACCTTGAAACTAATCTTGCAGCTGTGAGGCTACAAAGAAAAACAACTGGAGCTGCTGGGGTGGGGGCGGGGGGCAAAAATAATAAATAACAACAACAAAAAGAACAAGGACCACTAGACCCTATCTACTGTCAATATTGGTCATACCCCCTCCTGCTCCTCCCCTCCCCTTCCACTCTGCCTCTCACCTCAGCTACCCAGGTGCCTGAGAGGCTCTATCTGGGCATTTCCTTATCTTTCTCCCACTTTCCCCATATCTTACAGCCACCAGGCCGACCAATTACCACAAAGGAAAACATTCCAAACCAAGTGGTCCTAACTGCAGTAAATCCCTCATCCATCTCCATGGAACCAAACCATCCTAAATGCATCTCAGCAAATCACTCACCCATCCCACTGATTCACCTGCCTTACTATCTTCCAGTGATTTTCCTCCCACCCACTCCCAGCCATTGAAAAGGTGGTGATCCTTTGTTTCAATGGAGTTGAGCTCTACCATGTATCTCCTGCTTTAATGGCCTGTGAATAAAGTGAGCCATTGACATTGGCTGGGGCAGTTTTCTGACAAGTGAGGAATAGAACGTCAGTGTGATTTTAACTTGCATTTCTCTTATGAATGCAAACAGCATTTCTTATATTCACAAGTAACCTTTCATCTTTGTTGTGAATTACATTTCAGTCTTTTGCCAATTAAAAAAAATTTTCCCTCAGATTTTAAAATCAACTTTATTGTAGTATACTATAATATACAATGTCACCCATCTTAAGTGACCAGTTTACTGAGTTTTGATAAATACATGTAACTACCTACATAAGGACCACAATGAAGATGAAGAACGATTCCTTCACCCCAGAAGTTTCCTCATTCCTATTGGAGTCTGCCTCTGCAACCACTTATGGCTCCAGGACTGAACACCTTTTTGCCTATATACATTACTTGAATTTTCTTGAATTCTGTATAAATAAAATGTGTAGCTCCAGTTTTATGTAAGATGGAGGAAATGTGCCACCTCTCTCTAAATGCAACCATAAAACCTGCACAGCTATTTGAAGATTCTTAAAATATATTATCAGCAGGCAGACAGGGGCAGAACACCAGAAATAACACTGAAGAGGCAGAGGATCATTTTACAGTTGTTTTATTTACCATGCATTTCTTAAAATTTTAAGCAGTAAAATTTATTAATTTTTAATGCATCAAAATTTTGAAAAACAGTTAGAAAATGCTACCCCTTATTCAGATTATTGAGGAATGCACCCATGTTCTATTTTAGTGTCTGAATGATTTCAATTTCAAATTTAGTGTTGGGGTTTATTCTTGTATAGGGTTTGGGTATAGATCCCATGTATATTCTTTATCCAAATGGTTATTTTGGATTGCTGGCACTATTTATTTAAAGTCCATCTCTGACCAGTTATTTTAGATGCTATTTATATTATATATGAAATTTCTATATGGACTTGATTCTATTTCTAGCTGTTCTACTAAATCTCCTTGGTAGATCTAGTTCCCTGGTAGCCCTTCATATCCTTGTATGTCTATTTTTTTATAAAACTTTGTATTAAATTGTTGAGCTTTGTTGCTAACAATATGGGCTGACTACAGCCTATCTGTCCCTGTAATTACATACAAAAAAATCTGGACAAAATGAAAAATCAACTACCTCAGGACTCTGAAAAGTAAACAAAGATATCACAAAAATTTACTCAAAATGGATTATACACCTAATTGTAAAACCTAAAACTATAAACATTTTAGAAGAAAACCTAGGAAAATATTTTTATAACCCTAAGGTAAGCAAAGGGTTCTTAAATGGCACACACACACACACACCCATATGCACTAATCAGAAAACAATGATAAATCCAATGGCAACTAAATGTTTTTTTTCTTTGAAAGACACCATTAAGAATATGGAAAATATGCTAAAGAGTGGAAAAAATATTTGTCATATTCATATCTTATAAAGTACTCACATCTAGAATACAGAATGCATCCAGAAAAAATATATAAATACAAGTAAATAATAACTCAGGAGGCTAGTAACAAAAATGATTTGACAAGACACTAGTAAAATAAGAGAGAAATGAGCAATAAGCACATGAGAAGATACTTAGCATCAGTAGTAAAGAGGGAAAGCAAATGAAAACCATAAAATACTATTATATAGACCTTAGAATGGCTAAAATTAAAAGAAAAATAAGCAAAAATATATGACAATAATGTTATCTCAGTCATATACCAACTAGAACTCTCATGCATAACTGTTGAAAATTTAAAACGTACAATGACATTAAAAAACAGTTTCGTAGTTTTTCAAAAAGTTAAGTGCACACTAATCAAACAACCCAATTGTTTCACTCCTAGGTATCTGCCCAAAAGAAATGAAAATATATGTTGACATAAAGACATGATATGAATGTTATGGCAGTGTTATCTGTAATAACCAAATACTGGAAACAATCCAAATGACTATCAACAGATAAATACATCTACTGTGATATATCCATACAATGGAATATGACTCAGTAATAAAAAGGAATGAATTGAGGGTACATACCATGGCAATAATGAGTTTCTAAATCATTATTTTGAGTGAAGAAGATTCAGGTATAAAGAAAACACACTAGATGTTTCCATTTCTGTAAAATTTAGAAAACACAGATAAGCAACACATCAGTTGTTGCCTAGACACACAGGTCATGGGAGGAATGGATTACAAACGGGCAAGAAAAGCCACTTTGTTTATACTAAGTGTGGTGATGCTTTCACAGATATACACAAATGTCAAAACTAATCAAATTGTACATTTTTAATATGTTCAGTTAAATGCACTTCAGTTGAACTTCAGCAAGTTGAAGTGTATATACATTTCAATAAATTTGAAAAATTGTCCAGATCTATAAAAATGTTTCAGGTATTTTAATTTGTAAGTTAATTAGGAAGAGCTTACATTATTAAAATGCTGAGTTACTATTTTTCTTTAAGTAACAGATAACAAAATTCACGGTAAGAAGCATATGCCCTTTTGCAAAACATTTGACATTGTTTTATATAGTACTGAATGAAACTTTATGATGTAAACTTTCCTCTGCCCTTATTATAAACTGAGATACATGTTACATCTCCTAAGATACCTATTACTACTCCTCTAATCATCCCTGGTTAATGCTGGAGTAACAGGGTCCCTGTTCTGGTCTGCTAATGCTGACATTATGCAAAATACCAGAAATAGATTGGCTTTTATAAAGGTGTTTTATTTGGTTACAAAGTTACAGTCTTAAGGCCATAAAAGTGTCTAAGCAATCAACAATAGGGTCCCATCACAGAGGAACAGCCAAAGGCATCTGGAACACCTCTGTTGTCTGGGAAGGCACGTGGCTGGTGTCTTCTTCCTTTACTCCCAGGTTGTGTTTCAAAATGGCACTCTCCAAAATGTTTCTGGGCTTAGCTGCAGTTGTGAGCTTCTGTCGGAGCTCTTACAGGGCTCCAGTGATTTAATGAGATCCACCCTGAATGGGTGGGGTAACACCTCCATGGAAATTATCCAGTCAAAGGTCTCGCCCACTGTTGATTGGGTCACATCTCCATGGAAACAATCAATAGGTTCCAACCTAATCAACACTAATACATCTGCCCCCACAAGATTGCATTAAAGAACATGGCATTTTGGGGGACATAATACATCCAAACTGGCATAGTCCCCTTCAAATTGAATGCACTGGGATGTTGGCAGATCTCAGCAGCAGGGGCATGTGGTATATTTTGGCCATTCTCAAATGGGAACAAGCATAGTCAGAATAACAAAAGGAGGTTGGTAGGAAAAACAGAACAAAAGTATAAAAAATCAGGGATTTGGTTCTACTTCAGGCTGCATGCACAGTGCGTAATGAAGGCATTTCATCAAATCTTGCTTCCAATACCAGTAATGAAACTGATAAGAATGAGGGTATTTCTATATTATTTGATGCTCATGAGTTCAGTGAGTAGCTATAGCGTTCACGTTACCACAGGTGACAGGGAACTCACCATATTTGTCCAGTTTAGGAATAGATCTCGTTGAGTCTACAGAATCTACGGAGGATCCCAAATACCCGAGGTACTTACTTACATATGTAGAGTTACCTATTCTCAATAGATAAATAGTTTTATCAAAAGGGCCACAAAGAAAAGGAATAAAGCAAAGGGGTAGGAACATGTTGGAAGCAGTGTAGTTAACTTAGGTTATTTGTTTTCCTTACTCCTTTGTTTGGTTATGGTTTGCTAACTTTATTGGGGTACAGTAGGGACATGTTGGAAGCAAGGTAGTTATTTTAGGTTATTTGTTTTTCTTATTCCATTATTTTATTTGAAATGTTTTTCTTATTGTTTGTTTTTTATTTTTTTTTGATAAAGTTAAAAAAAAGAAACATTAAAAAAAAAAATGGAAAAGGAAAACTCCAGGCTAGGTGAATTCTTATATAAGTAGACCTTAAGTGGAAATCAGGCAGGTTCATAATAATGGTCATTTAAAACTAAAAGAGAAGGATGCAGCAGTGCTAAACATCTACAGAAAAAAACAAGCATATCAGCAAAGCTAAAATTCACAATGACTAAATATTGGGTGAACATTAGAAAAAAATGGAAAATCAGAAAATATTTAAGTTACTTTAGAAAGCGTTTCAATTGTCCCTTGAGAAAGCTTATCTTGGTTTGTCAGGGTAACCGTGACAAACAACACACAATGGGTTGTCTTATCCAACCAGAATTTATTGCATCCTGGTTTTGCTGCAACAAGTCCAAATTCAAGGTCTCAACAAGGTCCTGATTTTCCTGGAGTCTGTAGCATTCTGGTGCTTTCTTGCTGGCAATTTGGAGGCTTCATAGCTTGTACCTCTGCCTCTGTCACATTTATTTCCCATCACACTGCCTTATTTTCTGGATTCTTCTGGTTTCAATCTTTCACAGACTTCTGGCTTCACCTGACTGCATCCAACTTTGCTCTGCTTTAAGGACTTCAGCCCTTGGATTAAGGCTCATCTGATCCAATTGGCCTCATCTAAATGATCTTCAAATATTCTACTCACAAATGAGCCCCTACCCTAATAATAACACCTTCAGAAGTTCCACTTAAAAACAGGTTTACAATCACAGGAATACGCATAAAGCCTGAAATATGTTCCTAAAAGGGGGTAGGATTTGATCACCACAGACCAGCTTAAGGATTATTAAAGTGGTCTTTTGACTTTATTATCTAAAGAAAAATAAACCAAAATCTTATTCTAGAAAAGATGTTGTCACAATTTAACAAAAAAAAATGTTACTTTCAAATAATGAATTCTCTTCCAGCAGCATTTGTGTTTTTAGATCCTAAAACCCATATTGGGTAATATATGGAAGACAACAGATAAATGTGTAATTTAGTTTTTCCTGGGTCTACTAGCCATATGGCTTTAAACTTTCCTTAACGTCAAAAATCCAAAAAACATCATCCTACCTAAAGAAAACGTGAGCTCCAATATTTCTTAAGACTCCCATAAGGGAAATGGCAGGAGTGGGTAGGGGATTAGTTTTCTATCATTTTACTTTCTAAATTCATACAGAGTTTCCTCTTACACTTACTAGTTCACCTCCTAAATTTGCTGTCCTCTCTCTACATGATCCCCCAAAAATGAGACCCGAGCTTTTTCTCCTTCATTCACAAAACACCACTACATTCATTGTGAAATATATGTTTTCTCACAGCATTATGGACAGTGGAGTATAATGCAGCACACTACAGCACCAGACACAAATTCAGGGTGAAATACAGTTTCTAAACCCTCATTTTCCATTCACACCCAAGTACTGGTCTTATTACTGACTGTGTGTCTCTTTGGGTCCTGGCGTAATGACATGTCACTGGTAGCCCTTCCTCCCATACACATATTCTCTGAAATACAGCAGAAGCAAACACTTTAAATTCATTTTACTTTATTTTGCAAAATTAGTCAGTTTCATATTTGAGCTAATCATCTCAAAACTATACTACCCTGAAAAATCTCTTCACTCCCACACAAGGAACCTCAAACAATTTTCATAGAAAAAAAATAGCAAAATCCCTGGTTGAAATTCATGTATCCTCCTGGAACAAAGAATAGCCAATTTCAAAATAGAAAGGTTTCCTCATATTGCGTGTCTACAAAAATAAAAATTAAATTAAATTAAATAAAACAGAAGCAAAGTATACTAGTAAGAAGAAGAGACTTGAATCCAGGAACTTAGTATTTACATTAGGCTTTTTTATTAAGAAGCTGTGTGACTTTAAATGAATCATTAACCTCTCTGGGTTTCACTTCCATATCCAAGCAATAAACATATATTGACCATTTATTATACATTTGTTTGGGTATAAATAAAAAAAAAATACTTCGCTGAAAGGAAGCAAAGTGCATAGTATCACCATCCACACAGGGGTTTATTCTTGACAGACTTTATGGAACCTTCTATTTCTGAATCTTCTGTTTCTTGAAGGAGAAAAATACCTATTTAGTGGAGGATGAAAAGACAAGAGAGCAGATGTACTATTGAGGCAGGATAGAATAGGGCATCAAAGCTTTGGTTCCTGGTCTTCTATTCAGCTACAAAAGAGTTAATAGAAACCTGCAAATCTTCAACTGCAGACTTCTTGGAGCCAAAATTGCCCCTAAAGCTCTGAAGCCTCCCCAAACCATAAATACTTATAAAATCATGGGCCCACAGCAAATTCTCAGTAAAATGACAAGAAGTATGGGGTCATAAAGGTTGTTAAACATCTGTCCAAAGACAAACTTTAGATATGCAAGGGCACGTCATAAACTCTGATAGCCATTTCTTTCTAGAACAAAGGAGACATGTAGTTAATGCAAAGTATGGTTAATACAAACCTTTTAAGCTCCTAGTGTTCAAAGGTTACTATGGAAACCTGCCACCACTAAAATTTTCCTATATACCAAGGCAGCCCATTCCCACTCAATGCATGCTTCTCCCTAAACATGCCCACACTTCTCTTTAGCATGTCTTCTTTCTCTGTTTCTTTAATAAACTTTACTACTTATTTCTACTGGCCCCTCTTGTCCCTGAATTCTTTCTTCCATGAGAGTCCCAAACCTGGAATGGGGTTCTGCCTGGCACTGATGTCCACAGGCACCAGTCACACTATTTGATTCCTTTTTCCAACACTACATTACTTTCTCCTACTCACAGTTTTTCTCAGGGCAAGTTTAACATCTTTATTCCTCAAGCTATAGATTAAGGGGTTCATCATAGGAACAACATTGGTGTAAAAGACAGAGGAAATTTTTCCCTCATCCATAGACCCTGAAGAAGATGGTTGGAGATACATAAATGAAAATGAACCAAAGAACAGAGAAACAGCAATTATGTGGGAACTGCAGGTGCTGAAGGCTTTGGACCTGCCCTCAGTGGAATTCACGTGGAGAATATTGCAGAGAATGAAACCGTAAGAGATAAAGATGGTGAGACTGGGCACAAAGATATTGATGCTCGCAACAATGAACAACACCAGCTCATTGACATAGGTGCTTGTGCAGGAGAGCTGGAGCACAGGGAGGATGTCACAGAAATAATGGTTGATGGTGTTGGCATCACAGAAGTTCAGTCTCAGCATGCATCCAGTGTGGGCCACAGCAGTAGAAAATGCCATCAAGTATGAACCAAACATAAGATTGGAACACACTTTAGGGGACATGGCAATGTTATATGAGAGTGGATTACAGATGGCCACATAGCGATCATAGGCCATTGATGTCAGCACATAGCACTCAGAAATGGCAAAAAAGCAGAAAAAGAAAAACTGTGTCATGCATCCCTGGTAGGAGATAATATTCTTCTTTGATAAAAAGTTCAGCAACATTTTGGGGGTAAAAACAGAAGAATAACAGAGGTCTGTGAAAGACAGGTTAAAGAGGAAAAAGTACATGGGGGTCTGAAGGTGGGAATTCAGTGCAATTAGAGTTATTAAGCCTGAGTTTCCCAGCATGGTGACCATATACATCGCTAAAAAGAGGAAGAACAGTGGAAGTTGGAAATCTGGGTGATCTGTTAACCCCACCAGTAAGAATTCAGTCACAAAAGAGACATTTCCAGGAGTCATTCTTGTCTGGAGCATCTGTGGTATCAGAAAAACAGGTTACATTAGAGGCGATCTATATCTTCCGACATTATCTCCTCTCATGGGCGTATCTGAGATTTCCCCAACATGGACCCACAGAATCTGCCTTTATTCCTGATACCAAGTAACACAGATTTCCCAGTATTATAATCCTTAAAACTAAATGTAAGAAAGAGCATCTATGGCTTAACCTAATGTGTGAATACTGGAGCTGCCAAAAGAAAACATAACTGCTGTATAAAACAAGGGAAAAAAGAAAGATTTATCAAGACTGAGTCGTTTTCTCCCATAACATCAAATCTTTATATACCTAAGGCCTCCCTTTACCAGTAAAGTCAGAAGCAGAGGCCCCAGCAATCTGCAGCTTGCCTCCCATGCAGGTTAGGTTAGACCCTTGTAGAATAGAAACCATGAATAATGTTTCAGAATCCAAACTGAGGAACGAGATTCTAGGAGAGGATTAGTAATTGCTCCAAGTCACAGAGTAAAAGCCATAAATCTACATCAGTGGAAGTTCTCTCTATTGAGAGGGAACTTATTCTCTGAGATACAGGAATCCTCAGGCACTTAATTTTTCTGAACATTCCCTGCTGCCCCAAAACAGATTCTTTCACCATTTTCACTTAAGGGTTAGGAATACATAAAATGAAGGAGAAAGCAGGACTTTTAATCCCTGGAATTCCATCTCAAAATAAGATGGAAGTAATATGAATAAAATACAGAAACTCACCATCCTCATACAAGAAAAGCTCTGTACTTCTGAAGTACACTGTTATTCTCCTCTGCGATCACAGAAGAGCAATTTGAAGCTCTGACAGTAGTTTCTTTGATTTTAAGAGGATGCAGATCAGATAATTTCCAATATCCTGGAAATCTTTCTGAGCTACAGATCACAATTTTTGATTTTAACTTGGAGTTTCCTTGAACAGCAAAGGAAAATAAAAATGCTTTCTTTAATATTATCAAATGATGCTTTCTTTAATATTATCAAATGTGCCGCTTGATAAGTCCAAAAGACTTAATGGAGTCCAATGACACAATGCATTTGGTTATAAAGAAGTAAAAATGTTGCTCAGTCTCTTCTCCAGGGAACAGATTCTGCATGTAATAGGGAAATAAGGGGATTGTATTTACACCCTGGACCATATTATGTCTAGTTCTTTAGGGACTCAACATTATCCTCAAGTTTTTCACTTCCTTCTAGGGATTTTACCTCCCCATAGCAAAGCAAAAGAGAAACTCCATATTCATACCATCTTGTCTCTGTAAAAAATCTGTCTAGTGTATTGTGTCTTTCCATCTTTTTTATTTCAAACGATTGAACAACTCCATGTATATACAAAAACCATTAGGTAATATACTCTAAATGGGTAGATTATATGGAATGAATTATATCTCAATGAAGTTAAAAATAAACAATTTTAATAAAAAGATAAACTAAAAATAGATATAAGAAAGCATTTTGAAGCCAGTGAAACTCCAAATACAAAATATGCAAATATGTGCAATATAGTTAACTCAGTGCTTATAGGGAAATTTATGGCCCCTAGGTACCTATATTGACAAAGAAGAGAGGTCTCAACTCATAGACTTAAGCTTTCATCATATGAAACTGCAAAAAGAACTGCAGGTTAAACCCAAAATAAGCAGAAAGTTGAAATAATAAAGAGGACAGCAGAAAGCAGTAATACATGATGCAGAAACACATTATATAAAATCAATTAACCTAAAAACTATATTTTTAAGATTAATAGAAGTGATCATCTCTGGATGGACTGGTCAGATAAAAATGAGCAAAGTCTGAGATTATTAAATTGAGAAATGTGATAGGACATTTCTACTAATACTATGACATTAAGGAAATTAAGGGAATACTATGAACAAAGGTATGCTAATAATCCTGTCAATTAATGAAAGTCATCAAGTCTTTGAAAAGTGCAAACTTCCAAAGCTCACTTAAGACAAAAGAGGTAACTAGAATGGTTATATAACTATTAAAGAAACTGAACTTTCAGTTAAAAATCTCTCATAAGAAAAATTTCAGGCCCTGAGAATGTTACTGTGGAATTCCACCAAACATTTATAGAATAAACAATACTAATTTTACATCAAATACTTAAAAAATTAAAGAGAAGGGAAAACATCATAATTCTATGAGGCAAGCATTATCCTGATACCAAAAGCAGACAATTCAGTTACAAGAAAGGAAAACTGAGACTATTACTCTTTGTGAATAGAAATTCAAAAATCATAACCAAATTTAAGAAAATTGAATATACCAACATATAAAAATAATTATAATAATGAAAATTAAAGCATATTTCAGGAATGAAAAATTGGTTTAATTTCTAACTATAAGTCAGTGTTTTTCAGCTAATAAATACATCTGCAATCATCTGCAGGTCATTCGACACTTAAAGGTGAAAGACTGAATCCTTTCTACCAAGTCCAAAATCAAAATAAGGATTTCTACATATTTGTTTTTTGCCAGAGGTCACAGACAGTAAAATAAGACAAGAAAAAGAAATAAGTGACAAATAGATTGCAAAATAAGATATAATATCATTTCTATTAGCAAATAAAATTATTACCTATGAAGAACATCCCAACAAATCTAAAAAAACCTACTATAATAAATGAGTATAGCAATGGTACAGAATGTACTGTTAATAAATTTCTATATATTAATAACAAAAAATGGAAATTTAAATATTTAAAGGACAGTACCATGCAATACCACCAAAAACATGAAAAATTTAGGTAGAAATCTAATAAAATATGTGATTGATCTGTACACTACAGACTGCAAAATGCTTATGAAAGATACTAAAGAAGGCCATATAAACGCAGGAAGATAAACTATGTATATGGATTGGCACATTCACAATTGTTAACATATCCATTATCTCTAAACTGATGCACACATTCCATGCAATTACATTAAATTCACAGCAGGACGTTTTCTAGAAAGCTGATTCTCAAATTTGCATGAAAACCTGAAGGAACTAGAATACCCAAAACAATTAAGCAAAAGAACAAAGTTGGAGGTCTCACTGGAAATTTTTACTGATTTTCTTACTGGAAATCAGTAAGCCCGATTTCAAGGCTTACTATAATTTTACAACAATCAATACAGTGTGGTACTGGCAAAAAGATAGATTAACAAGACAAAATATATATATAAACATATATAAACTATATTCTATATATATAAACATACATAAAGTATATTATATATGTTATATACTCTAACATATACATATTATATATGTTATATACTCTAACATATACATATTATATGTTATATACTATAAATATATATATTTATATATATATATTTATATATATATATATATTTATATATATATAAATTCCAGTTTGCTAAAACTGCCATTATGCAAAACACCAGAAATGAATTGGCTTTTATAAAGGGGATTTATTAGGTCACAAATTTATAGTTCCAAGGCCATAAAAGTGTCCAAACTAAGGCATCAACAAGAGGATACCTTCACTGAAGAAAGGCCGATGGCATCCCAAACACCTCTGTTAGCTGGAAAGGCATGTGGCTGGCATCTGCTGGTCCTCTGCTCCCGGTTTCTGGTTTCAAAATGGTTTTCTCCAAAATGTCTCTGGGCTTCTGTCTCTCTTAGCTTCTCCAGGGCAAACTCTGGGCTTCATTTCTTAGCTTAGCATCTCCAAACATCTTTCTGTCTGCATCTCCAAGAGTCTCAGTCTCTGTCAGCTCTTAGCTTCTCCTGGGGGCAAACTCTGGATTACATGTCTTAGCTTCTCTCCAAAATGTCTCTCTCAGCTTCTCTGAGTTCCCTGTTTCTGTGAGCTCTCTTAAAGGACTCCAATGATCTAATTAAGACCCATCCAGAATGGATGGGGTCACATCTCCACAAAAATAATTTAATCAAAGGTCTCACCCACAGTTGACTGAGTCACATTTCCATGGAAACAAAAAAAAGTTTCTACCCAACAAGATTGGATTAAAAGATAATGGCTCTTCTGGAGTCTCCCCCTGAGTACCTCTTTGTTGCTCAGATGTGGCCCTCTCTCTCTCTAACTGAGCCATCTTGACAGGTAAACTCGCTGCCCTCCCCCCTACGTGGGACCCGACTCCCAGGGGTGTAAATCTCCCTGGCAATGTAGAGTATGACTCCTGGGGATGAATGTGGACCCGGCATCGTGGGACTCAGAGTATCTTCTTGACCAAAAGGGGGATGCAAAATGAGACGAAATAGTTTCAGTGGCTGAGAGATTCCAAATGGAGTTGAGAGGTCACTCTGGTGGACATTCTTATGCACTATATAGATAATACCTCTTAGGCTTTAATGTATTGGAATAGCTAGAAGTAAATACCTGAAACTACCAAACTCCAACCCAGCAGTCTGGACTCCTGAAGACAATTATATAATAATGTAGATTACAAGGGGTGACAGTGTGATTGTGAAGACCTTGTGGATCACACCCCCTTTATCTAGTGTATGGATGAGTGGAGGAATGGGGATAAAAACTAGAGGACAAATGGGGTGGGATGGGGGGATGATTTGGGTGTTCTTTTTTCACTTTTATTTTTTATTCTTGTTCTGGTTCTTTCTGATGTAAGGAAAATGTTCAGAGATAGATTGTGGTGATGAACGCATAACTACGTCATCATACTGTGGACAGTGGATTGTATATCATGGATGATTGTATGGTGTGTGAATGTATTTCAATAAAACTGAATTTAATAAAAAAAAAAGATAATGGCTCTTCTGGGGTCCATAGCAGTTTCAAAACAGCATAATATATGTATGCATGTATGTGTGTGTATGTGTATGTGTGTGTGTGTGTGTATTCAATTAATTTGGACAAGAGTGCAAAGGCAGTTCAATGGAAAAATGACATACTCCAAAACAATGTGATTGGAACAACTAGTTATCCATAAAACAAGAAGGAGGAGGAGGAAGGGAAAGAGGGAGAGGAAGAATAGAAACGAGTAACAAAAACCATTTCCATCCTTACCTCACACCATTAAAAAAAATGACTCATACACCAATGGAATCAAATTGAGAGTTCAGAAATAAACCCTCACATCTATGGCCAATTGATTTCTGACAAGGGTGCCAAGTCTACTCAATATGGAAAGAATTGTTTCTTCAACAAATGGTGCTAGGAAACCTTGATATACTTATGCAAAAGAATGAAAGTGAACTCCTACCTCATACTACATAAAAAAATTAACTCAAAATTGATCAAAGGCCTAAATATAAGAACCAAACTATAAGACTCCCAGAAGTATGCTTCTTTCACTTTACATTAATAGCATGAGGAACAAGTACAAAAAATAGATTAATGGACCTTATAAATTCTTCATTAATTCTTCATGAAATAATATATGTAAGCAAAGAATAAAAAGGCAAACTACAGAATGGAAGAATATTTGGCAACCAGATATCCTACTAGAATTAATATTTGGAATACATAAAGAAATTCTACAACTCAACAACAAAAAGACAAACACCCCAATTTAAAATTGGGCGAAGTCTTGCAGAGCAATTTCTCCAAAGAAGATATACAAATGGCCAATAAGCACATAAAAAGATGCTCAGCATCATTAGATATTAGGGAAATGCAGATCCAATCCACAATGAGATACTATTTCATACTCACTGGAATGCTACTACTAACAAAAATGAAAATAATGAATATTAGAGAGGATGTGGAGAGACAGGAACATTCATTCATTGTTGGTGGAAATGTAAAATGGTACAGCCATTGTGAAAAACAGTTTAGCAATTGCTCGGAAAGTCAATTATAGAATTACCTTCTGACCCAGCAATATCAAATCTTGGTATATACTCCAAACAACTGAAAGCAGGGACTCAAACATATTTGTACACAACTGTACCTAGCAGCATTATTCACAAAAGCCAAAACATGAACAGATGAATGAATAAACAAAATGTCGTATATACATACATGGACTGATATTCAGATGTAAAAAGGAATGAAGCTATTATACATGCAAAAAAATGGAGGAACATTGAAGACACGTTGAGTGAAATAAACCAAACACAAAAGGAAAATATATCACTTACATGAAATAATTAGAATAAACAAATTCATACAGTCAGAAACTGGAATACAGGCTACCAGGGATTAAAATCGGGGTGGAGAATGGGAGTTAAGGTTTAACTGGTACAGAATTTCTATTTGGGGTTGTTCTGGTTTGCTAAAGCTTCTCTGAAGAAAGGCCGATGGGATATGGGGTTCTTCTGTCACATGGAAAGCTGGAGTCTGCTGGGCCTCTCCCAGGTTAGGTTCTGGTTTCCACTGCTTTCTCCAAAATGTCTGGGCTTCTGTCTTAGCTTCTCTCTCTCAGCTCCTGTTCATCCTTGCTTGTTTCTCCCAGGGCATTTCTCTCTAAGCATCTGGGGGATCCTCTCTTAGCTTTTCCAGGGCAAACTCTGGATTTCATCTCTTAGCTTCTCTCCTGGTTCTGGTTTCAACTGTCTCCAAAATGTCTCTGGGCATTTTCTCTCTAAGTGTCACAGAGTTCTCTTCAAAATGTCTCTGTTTTTTATCCTCTCATAGAGGATGCCTGTAAACCAATTAAGACCCACCTTGAATGGGCTGGGTCACAGATCCATGGAAATAATCTAATCAAAATGTCCCACACATAATGGATCTGCCCCCACAAGATTAGATTTAAGAGCATAGTCTTTTATGGGGTACATAACAGATTGAAACCAGCAAAGAAGTAATGGAAAAGTTTGGGGAATGGATTCTGGGCATGGTAGCACAAAACTGTGACTATAATAACACCACTGAATTCTTTATATGAAAGTAGTTAATATAGTAAATTTTAGGTTGTATATATTAGCAAAATTTAAAAAAAGAATTTTAAACCACAGAACTTTACAACAAAAACAGTGAACTCTAATGTAAACTATGGACTATGGTTAACAGTGTAATTATCACAATATTGTTTCATCAACTCTAACAAACTTACCACACTAATGCAAAGTTTTAATAGGGAAAACTGTATGTGGGGGATGGGGTGGTGGTTATATGGGAACTCGAGAGCTACTGTACAATTTTTGTGAAAACATACAACTTCTCCAAGAATATATAAATGAATCATAGATGTAAATCCAAAATATAAATCTATAAGACATTCAGAAGAGAACAAATGGGAAATCTTTGTGACATGATATGAGACCCAGGGCCTGGGCACCCCCTCCACAGTGAAAGTGAGTTATTTCACACGGCCACCTACTTATAGGGACAGACATTAAAGGTCATCAGACCTCCCCAGGGGGTAAGGGTGAAGAATGTACAAATGCTATCACAAAGCATTGAAACTCTCCTCCCCTGATCACTGTTGGTAACGAATCTCCACACCCCTGTGTCACAAGACCCTGCCGAAACTCTGTTCTCACACCTTATGGAATATCTTTGTCCTAACCCTTATAAACTAGCCCCTGGCACCTCCAACTCTTTGCAGAGTGCCAACTTCCATCTTTCCGGGCCAGCCACCACTATGGAACCCTCTGCCGTCCGTAAGTCCTATTAAACTCATCTCTAACTCCATGCCTGGTGTGTTCTTCAGTCTTGGGGCTCAGCTGGGTTGGAACACATGGGGTTTGGCAAAGATTCTGAAGTTAAGATACCAAGGAACAATCCATAAAACAAAACAATAAATGTTAAATCAAAATTAAAGCCTACTTCTGTGAGAAAATAATAATAAAAGAAAGAAAATACTAAGTCACACTTTTTTGGGAGAAAATATTTGAAATCATATATCCAATGAGTAACTTGCACTCAGAATACATAAAGAATAAAACTTAACAAGTAGACAAACAAACCAACAAATAAATAAGCAACAGATGTGAACCAACCGTTTAACAAAAAATGATACAGAATTGCAAATAAACACATGAAAATATGTTCAACATCATTTTTCATTAGGGAAACACAAAATGACAATGAAATGCCATCACAAACCTATTCGAAACATGGGCAGGTTTTGGATAATGAGCACAATAGCTCTAGATGAAATAATTAGAGGTGATCTAATTATTAAGCATGTGCAGATTCATTATATGCTTAGTCACAGAACATATGTAAGAAAATGGCAGCCTTAATATGATGATGGGTGTGATTTTTAGTATTATAATGAGGTATCAATCACTTATAAGTTAAAGTCTAAACTCCTGAGCATGTCAGGTGGGTCCATTTTGCTTAGATCCAGTTTCAGTTATCAAGATAACTTTAGACTTGGGATGAATTAGTTCTAGGCTGACACAAGACCCTTCATTAATAAACATTAGGGACTATCTAAGACTCTAAAGTCAAAAAACTTGATAAAATGGGTACAAGTGAAGGTCAGTCACAAGGTTTTTACAATCACAGGGACACAAGATAAAGACTATATAACTGTTAATGGAGTTCTGCTGACACCTGAGCAGAACCCAGCTCCAGGCTCAGAGTCTGGTCACCAGAAAGAATTCCAGGATGAGAAAGCAGGTAATAGCAAACCACAAGATTTATTAAAGAGACAGTACATGCTGGAGAAGTTAGGTGCAGGCATGCTCAAGGAAGAGACTGCCCTGGGGAGGGTCGGTTCTGTTAGCTTGATAGGAGCTGCTGGTCAGCAGTAATTTTTTTTATTTTTGCCTCATGGTTGTCAGGTGCCTATATTTTGAAACAATGTTTATTGTTTTAAAAGAATTATGTATTTGCAATCTTCCAATTATGTACATTTTCCTTTTCTGTGCATTTTCCTGTTACTTACTTATTGTTTTCCCAGTTGGTCTGCTTGGGAAATGAACTTTGCAAGCTTCACAGCCTTGGGCTTGTGGTAAAGTCCTGTCTTAATTTCCCTTGGGGTGTTAACTGGGAAACTTTTAACTCCTTCTGGGCCAGGTGGAGAACCAGTGGCCATGGCTTGGTTACCCTATTCTATCCTGCCTCACAGTCATTACCAGAGATCAAGGAAGCTGGGTTACAGTTCAGAGATTTCAGGTATTTCCCTCTGTCTACTCTATATGCCAGAAAGTAAAAAGGAGTATCTAAATAATGATTCAGTAATAATCATCATCCCTTAAATCCTAACTTCCCAGTTACATTATAAGGAAACTGTGTCTTGCACCACTATTAGCTCTTATTTGCCAATCACAGTGGTAAATTCTCTATATACTTACCTCATCTTAACCTCACAACTGCCCTCTGAACTAGGGCGGGAAGAGGCAATGACTGTTCCAAGGTCAAAACAGCTAATAGCAGAGAAAGATTCAAACTTAAGTCTCTTTGATTTCAGAATTGATTTGTTTAACCTTGACATTGTAACCCTGTAGTCACCCTTGTCACCAATTAGCCCATTTCCCTTTGGGACCCCTCCATTGGGTCCTTGGGAAAACCTCTGTTCCCTGTAGATCATAACTACTGATTACAAGATTCTCAATGTAAATGTAATTCTATTTTACTTCCACTCCCTTACTTAACATTTTATGTTTTACAACACTACTATAACAGGTAACAATCCAGTTACCTGATCTGGATTTTTGCCAGTCCCTTTGTTTAGCTTAGTCTCTTTACTTGTTATCTTACGTTAATTAAACTATTTACAACACTGCTGTAAACTATAACCTAATGTAGACCCCTGCTCTTCAAAGAACTTCTTAGACCAGCACTTACTCTTATGTTAATTGCAAGATTTACAATCCTGTAGTAAACTTTAACCTAATGCTCACTCCAGCTCTTGTCAGTCTACAGGTATCTCCTTGCTTATACACTTAAAATTAACCATAATCAATCAATCAATAGCTGTCAGTGACACTATCTCCACCTCCCTTTGTCTAAATTCCAAAAAATCTGGAAACTGTTCTGACTCTGGGTGACAGATCTGAGGCTCTTTGCCTCCTTTTCCTTAAACAGCAGTCTGTAAAAAAGCTCTTTTTCTCTTTGAAACCCCAGTGTCATAGATTGGCTTTTATGTGCATCTGCAGTAAACTTGGTTCAGCAACAACATTATGCCTTCTTTAACCATTAATAACCGGGTTACAGAGAAAGATTCACGCTTAAGTCTCCCTAATTTCAGAATTGATTTCTTGAACTTGGACACTACATAGGTATATGCTATAATGCATTTTTGGACAAGGTAATTTCCATACTCTTTGATTTTAAGTGAAAGAAATCCCAACCTAGCCAAACCAGCCTACACTAAAAAGATGTAAATCTGGTAATTCAAGGATGTACATGGCTTCACGTGTAGCTGGACAGGGTTAAGTCATGGCATGGGGTTTCTATCTCATTTCCCACTTTCTTCTCTGCTTGGTTTCTTTGGGTTTTATTCTCGGTCTCTCCTTTATGTAGTGTAAAAGGACTACCTGAATGCTTGCATTTAATCATATAAAAACCTGAGCAACTCCAGAAAGAAAGCAAAGTATTTTTTATTATTTTGGCAGAAAAGACCAAGACAAGACAATAGTAAGTGTCACCATGGTTTGGCATGTGCTGATAAGACAGGGCTATGTTTTGTGATGTGGGTAATTTATTCCATGTAAATGACAAATTGTGGCTCCTTCTTCAGATAACATCCAGTCAGAAAAACAAACAGAATAATATGAATTTCCAACAGAGGATTTTACATACAGAATTAATTATAAAGATGCTTCAAGGTGGAAATAACAAAAACTTGACAAAGAGAATATATAAAGACTAATCACTGCAGAAAATAGCTCACACCCCTAAGACTCGGGAAAAAGGCAGCATAACCATATTCTTGAATCTCAGTGCAGAACCTCTCTAGGCCAGGTTCTTGGATGAATGAGAGCCTTCCAGCTGACCTAAGATACTTCTGGATGGTGCAGTATTTAATACTACCAGTTTATCCCTGGTCACAGGCTCACTCCTATAATACCACTACTCTGAAGAAGTTGTGTCCTGGACACATGCTTATGTTTTGGTAGAACTCATGCCTGTGGGAGAATTCATGCCGAGTAGTTGGATGGACCCTGGCGGATTTGCCACATCAGGCCCTCAGTGTTGGTCTAAGTTGCTGGCATTTTGGACATTCAGAGGTGGCTGTAGCTGTTAAGAGAGTCCATGCTGCTGCAACCATGGGTAGCCTCCATCTCTTCCACCATGAGAACGTTCATGTGCAAACTGTATTACTTTTGCATGGCTGGTGATGAAGACTGATAATCAACAACTGGCTAAGCCATTTTATCCACTTGGTTTTTAGTGCCTCTTCTATGGTGGGTGTTAACAGGTGAAGAAAAAATCTTTAGAGTTTATGCACACTACAATATGTCCACCCACATGTACCTACCAGATACCACCTTGTCTTTGATATTTCACTCGCTTTGTTTCCAAACCCTGACCAGCTACCATTCTACTGTCCAGTGCCAGGAATTTCTGGATTCTACTATCAGGACACATCTTATACTAAACAAAGTGAATAACTGGGTATCACATTAACAGTACCGTCTATTAGGAAGAGTTTTCCTCTTCCTGTTCCAGGACATCTTTGAATATTTTTTTCACCTCTATGCCTGTTAGTTTTCTGAATGCTAAATAAAATACCATCTAATGGGTTTGCTTAAACAATGGGGATTTATTGGCTCATGGTTTTGAGATTAGTTGAAGTCCAAAATCAAGGTGTCAGCAAGGTGATGTTTTCTCCCAAGAAGACTGGCATACAGAGCTGGTTGCCAGCTATCCTTGGTCCTTGGCTTTTCTGTCACATGCAATGCATATGGCAGCCTCTCCTGGCTTCTCCCTGTTCTTATGGGTTCCATTGACATTCAGCTTCTGCCTGTTCCCTCCAGCTTTCTCCCTCTGTGAGACCTTCCTTATAAGGACTTTATTCATAGGAATAAGATCCAACCTGATTCAGTTGGGCAATACCTTAACTGAAGTCACCTCATCAAAAGGCCCTATATACAAGATGAATGGATTAAGAACATGTTTTTCTGGGGTACGTAACTGCAAGCAGCACAGTCCACACACTGGACCCCATAAACAGCATGTTTTTCCCACTTGCAAAATATATTCATGCCATCACAACATCCCAAAAGCCTTAAGTCATTTCAGTAACAATTCTGTATATAGTCTCATCAAAATCGGTTATGGGTGTGGTTGGGTCCAGAGCAAAATTCCCTCTGTCTGTGAATTTGTTACTCTAGAAAACAAATCATCTCTTCCCAAAATACAATGAAGAGACAGGTATAGGGTAAATATTCCCATTACAGAATTGAGAAATTGTAAGGAAAACAAGGGTAACAGAATCCAAACAATTCCAAAACCCAGCCAGGCAATCTTCATTAGATTTCAAGGTCTGAGAGTCAGGTATGGATTGTTTTGTCCTCTGGGTGTAAGGGAGTGACAACTCCCACCCTTTTGAGGCTCCACCTCTTCCAAGCACTTGTGCAGTGGTCATGCTCTCCCTGAACACTAGGGTGAAGGCCCCAATTTCTCCAAGCAATGGGATGGTGACTAGGCTTTCCATCAATACCTGGACACGGCCCCACCCTCTCTGAGCACTGAATAGGGTGCTAGGCTCTCTGTGAATGCTGGGGCACAGGCACATCTCAGAACATTGGGGTAGTAGCACTCTCCCTGAAAAATGGGGCACAAATCCCCCTCCCTTTCAAGTGCCAGGGCAGAGTGCCTGCCTCCTTTAAATGCAGGGATGAACCTGAAGTTTCTACACACTTGGGCAGGCCCACTCTCTTGGCCTGAAGAAATCTCTTCGGTACACATTTTGGCTTCCATGGTTCTGCCCATGAAGTCATTCTCCCTCAATTTGTCCCTTCTCTTTCAGTCTAGGCTGGCAGTGATTTGGCCTATAGAAATATTGCAATAACTTTGTTGGCTTTGCATGCAGTTCATAGGGGTCCAAACCATCAGACAGAAGGACTTCTCACAGATCCTTCCTGCATAACTGCACCTCCAATCCTGGTACCACTGAAATGACTGACTGGATCCATGTTCAGTTGAACTCTCACCTGGAGTCCTATTCTCTGGGGACTCACTTTCTGAAAGCACAGGGAAGTCCCTGAGGGAGTCACTTCTGGCCCTCATCCTGGAGCACACTACCTGGATAGGCTCAGAATTTCCCAAACCATAGATATATGGTTTATTTGTGCTCAGAAGTTCATTTCTCAGTTTGTCATTTTCCTCTTGCATTTTACTATAAGCTACAAGGAGTTACCAGGCTGCACCTTCCACACTTTGCTTGGAAATCTCCTCAGCTGAGAAATCAAGTTCATTGATTTCAATTTCTGCCTTCCTTCCAACATCAGAACTCAGTTTTCCAAGTTTCTGCCACTTTAAACCAAAGATAACCTCTCCTGGAGTTTCCAATAACTCACTCATCAGTTAATTCTAAGTCCTAATTGAAAGCACCTTTAGTATCTGTATTTCTACCAATAGGCTCTTCAAAGCATTCTAGACTTTTCCTATGAAGCACCTCACAATTCTTCCACCCTCTACCCGTTTCCCAATTCCAAAGCTGTTTCCACATTTTAGGTATTTTTAATAATGGCACCCCACTTTCTGGGATCAAATACTATTTCTGTTTTTTGGCTGCTAAAAAAAAAATCATTCAATAGGTTGGCTTAAACAACGGGAATCTTTTTCTAATAGTTTGAGGTGAGGAGGAGTCCAGTCATCAAGGCAGTGCTTTCTCCCGGAATACTGTGGCATTCTGGGATTGGCTGCTGACAGCTCTTTGTCCTTGGATTTTCAAATATCCAGGCAAAAAAGTTAACCAAGGATGTAAAGGACCTGTACTCAGAAAACTGCAAAACATCACCTAAAGATATCAAAGAAAACCGAAATAGGTGGACAGACATTCTGTGTTCATGGATTGGAAGGCTAAATGTTGTTCAGATGTCAATTCTACCCAAATTGATCTAGGATTCAATGCAACACCAATAAAAATTCCAACAATGTACTTTTCAGAATTACAAATGTTAGTTATCAGATTTATTTGGAAGGGAAAGGGGTTTCAATGTCCAAAAACATACTAAAAAGGAAGGATGAAACGGGAGGACTTACACTTCCTTTCTTTAAAGCTTATTATAAAGTCACAGTAGCCAAAACGGTTTGATACTGGCACAAAGATAGACATACTGATCAATGGAATCAAATTGAAGATTCAGAAATAGGTCCTCAGATCTATGGTCATTTGATTTTTGACAAGGCCCCCAAATCTGCTGAACTGGGACAGAATAGTCTCCTTTGATGAGGTGACTTCAGTTAAGGTATTGCCCAACTGAATCATGTTGGATCTTATTCCTATCAATAAAGTCCTTATAAGGAGGGTCTCACAGAGGGAGAAAGCTGGAGGGAACAGGCAGAAGCTGAATGTCAATGGAACCCATAAGAACAAGGAGAAGCCAGGAGAGGCTGCCATATGCATTGCATGTGACAGAAAAGCCAAGGACCAAGGATAGCTGGCAGCCAGCTCAAGGAGGTAGCTTCTTAGACCTTACATGCAAAGCATAGCAACAAAAGAAAAAAAAGGTGAATGGGAAATCCTCAAGACTGAACAGTTCTGTGCTTCAAGGGACTTTGTAAAAGGGTGAAAAGGCAGCCAACTCAATGGGAGAGAATATTTGGTAACCATATATTCTGGTATGCTAATGCTGCCATCATGCAAAATACCAGAAATGGATTGGCTTTTATATGGGGGTTTATTTGGTTGCAAATTTACAGTCGGAAGGCCATAAAAATGTCCAGTTAAGGCATCAACACGAGTATACCTTCAATGAAGGAAGGCCAATGGCATCTGGAAAACCTCAGAAGGCACAAGGCTGATCTCGGGTTGTGTTCTAGCTCTTCTCTCAGCTCCTGTGCTTTCTTCAAAATGTTACTCTTGGGGCATTTTGTCCTCTCTTAGCTTCTCCAGATAAAAACTGGGTTAGCATCCCCAAAGTGTCAGCAAAAGTCTGCTTTCAGCAGCCATCTCCAAAATGTCTCTCTGGAGCTGCTCCCCAAAATGTCATTTTCAGCTGCTCTAGAGCTCTGAGCTCCTTCTGTCTGTTAACTCTTTTATAGGACTCCAGTGATTTAATTAAGACCCACCCTGAATGTGTGGGGTAATGCCTCCATGGAAACAATCCAATCAAAGTTCTCACCCACAGTTCGTTGGGTCACATCTCCATGGAAAATCAATAAGATTCCAATCTAATCAACACTAATATGCCTGCCCACACAAGATTGCATTAAAAAACATGCTGTTTTGGGGGACATAATACATCCAAACCAGCACACCATATATCTGATAAGGGTTTGATATCCAGTATATATTAAAGAAATCCTACACCTCAACAAAAAAAGGACAACCTAATTATAAAATGGGCAAAAGATATAAATAGTTATTTCTCCAAAGAGGAAATACAAATGGCTAAACAGCAAATGAAAAGATGTTCATCTTCATTAGCTATTAGGGAAATGCAAATCCAAACCACAATGAGATACCATGTTACATCTGTAAAGTTGGCTGCTATTAAACAAATAGGTAACGATAAGTGTTGGAGAGGATGTGGAGAAATAGAAACACTTATTCACTGCTGGTGGGAGTGTGAAATGGTACAGCTGCTGTGGAAGACAGTTTGGAAGTTCTTCAGATAACTAAATATTGAGTTGCCCTATGACCGAACAATTCCACTACTTGGTATATACCCAGAAGATCTGAAAGCAGGGACATGAACAGACATTTGCACAGTGATGTTCATAGTGGCATTGTTCACAATTGTCAAAAGATGGAAACAATCCAAATGCCTATTAACAGATGAATAAATAAATAAAATGTGGTATATACATATGGAATATTATGCAGCAGTAAGAAGAAATAGGACCTGATGCATGCAAGAACATGGATGAATCCTGAGGACATAATGTTGAGTGAAATAAGTCAGACACAAAAGTATAGTGTATGATTTCACTGACATGAACTAACTAGAATATGTAAACTCAGAGTCTTAAAATGTAGAATATAGGATACTTAGAAGAAAGAATAGGGGGAGCAGTACTTAATATGCTCAGAATGTATAAAGAGGTTGAACTTAAAATGTTTGGAAATAGATATGGAGTGAGGGTAGCTCATTATTGGGAATATAAGTAATAGTGCTGCATTGTAGGTGAATTTGGTTGAAAGGGGTTGCTTAGAGTCAAGTATGTCACCAATTAATACTACAAATTTAAATAAATCCTTTCATGAGCTAGTATAAATGTACAATACTGGTAAAAAGAGTTAATAATAGAGTAGCATGTGGGGGAAAATACGTATTGCATGCTATGGACTATAGCATCAACAGTAACTGGTATACCACACCAATACTAGGGGTCAATAATAGGGGGAGATATTAAGGGATATGGGGTGTGTGTCTATCTGATAATTTTCCTTTTGGAGCAATGAAAATGGTCTAAAATTGAGTGTGATGATTGCACAACTAGGTGATGATAATGTGAGATATTGAATGTATACTTTGGATGTAATATGTTTAAGTGAATATAGCTCAATAAAATATGCCAGGAAAAAAATAAAAGAAATGTAACTCTCCTATGTGTATGGGATTGCTTTGATTTGGAACCCCAGGCATGTGATGGGGAGATCTCTCACTGGGATTTGCCATGAACACCACACTGAAACTTTTCCCATCACTGTCAAGTCCAATGGCATAAAGTATACTGGATCATATGGCCCATGTACAGGACTACAGAGCTGCCTGCTGTAGAGCCATTTCCTACTTTGAGCCCCACTCACAGCAGGCAGATTCCATGTAACCTAGCATATGGCTGAGAGCAGTATTCCTGAGTATGGAAAAGGTTGCCTTCATAACTCTAGAAGTCTGTCAAGTATTGTGACCCTCTTTGTATCAGAGGATACATGATGTAGCAATTTGTCTTTTAATTTGGACAAGATGTTCCAGAATTCCACAGACCACAAGATACTTTAAAAAGTTAACTGAAGTGGCAGGTTCCTGAATCTTTGTAGGTTTCACATTCCATTCTCTGGAATGCATCAGTTTTGCCAGTGCCTCCAACATACTAGCCACTACTTGCTCTCCCTACCTAACCAGCACGATAACATCAATGCAACAGATCAGTGATATTTTTGGTGGGATACCCAGATGGTTTGGAACTCTTCTGCCTATGTCATGACAGAGAAAAGTCAAGTTTTGCCTTCTGTGAAACTAAATTACTACTGTTATCCAGTCCACTTGAATGAAAACTCTTTCTGATTCCTCTATCTGATTGAAATTAAAAAAAAAAAAAAAAACCAGCAAGATGGCAGAGTGGTGAGGTGTATGTTTTAGTTACTCCTCCAGGGAAGTAGGTAGAAAGCCAGGAACTGCATGGACTGGACACCACAGAGCAATTTGACTTTGGGCATACTTCATACAACACTCATGAACAGGTGGAACTGCTGAGATCAGTGAAATCTGTAAGTTTTTGTGGCCAGGGGACCCGTGCCCCTCCCTGCCAGGCTCAGTCCCGTGGGAGGAGGGGCCGTCAGCACTGGGAATGAGAAATGAGAACTGCAGTGGCAGCTCTTATCAGAAACTCATTCTACTGACCCAAACTCCTATCACAGATAGACTGAGACTAGATACCAGAGAATCTGGGAGCAGCCAGCACAGTGCAGAGGAGACAGGGATAGCAAAAACAGCAAGAAAATAACAAAAATAAAAGCGGAGGCTTTTTAGAGTTCTGGTGAACATAGAAAGGGGAAGGGCAGAGCTCAGATCCTGAGGATCATCTGCAAATCCCTAAGAAAAACCATCTCTCTGCCCCCTGGACCTTTCCTTAATGGCCCTAATTGCTTTGTCTCTTAGCATTTCAATAACCCATTAGATCTGCAAGAAGGGCCCCCCTTTTTTTTAATCTTTTTTCTTTTTCTAAAACAATTACTCTAAGAAGCCCAATACAGAAAGCCTCAAAGGCCTGCAATTTGGGCAGGTCAAGACAAGAGCAGAACTAAGAGAGCTCTGAGACAAAAGGCAATAATCCAGTGGCTGAGAAAATTCACTAAACACCAAAACTTCCCAAGAAAAAGGGGGCGTCCTCTCACAGCCACCATCCCGGTGGACAGGGAACACTCCTGTCCGTTGCCGGCCCCACAGCCCACAGCTCCCCCAGACAACCCAGTGTGATGGAAATGCTTCCAATAACATGCACACACCACAAAATCGGGTGTGGACATTAGCCTTCCCTGCACCCTCAGCTGGTTGTCCCAGAGTTGGGAAGGCAGAGCAGTGTGAATTAAGAAAGCCCCATTCAGCCATTCTTTCAGCAGACTGGGAGCCTCCCTACACAGCCCTTCAGCCCAGAACCACCCTGGGGGGATGCCACTCACCTGCAACATAACACAGTCATCCCTCAACAGAGGACCTGGGGGTGCACGGCCTGGAAGAGGGACCCACTCGCAAGTCTCAGGGGTCATACACCAATTACCAAGGACTTGTGGGTTAGCAGCAGAGACAAACTGTGGCAGGACTGAACTGAAGGATTAGACTCTTACAGCAGCTTTAAAACTCCAGGAATACCAGGGAGATTTGATTGTTAGAGCCACTCCCCCCTCCCTGACTGCCCAGACACATGCCCCATATACAGGGCGGGCAACACCAGCTATACATGCAAGCCTGGTGCACCAATTGGACCCCACAAGACTCACGCCCCCACTCACCACAAGGACAAAGTGGGGGAGAACTGGCTTGAGGGGAACAGATGGCTCGTGGATACCACCTGCTGGTTAGTTAGAGAAAGTGTACTCCACAAAGCTGTACATTTGACAAATTAGAGATAAGGATTTCAATCAGTCTGCAAATCCTAAAAGAACCCTATCAAGTTAAGGAAATGCCAAGAGGCCAAAAATAACAGAAAATTTTAAAGCATATGAAAAAACCAGACGATATGGATAACTCAAGCGTAAGCACCCAAATCAAAAGATCAGAGGAGACACAGCACCTAGAGCAATTAATCAAAGAACTAAAGATGAATGATGAGACCATGGCACAAGATATAAAAGACGTGAAGAAGAGCATGGCACATGATATAAGGGACATAAAGAAGACCCTACAAGAGCATAAAGAAGACATTGCAAGAGTAAATAAAAAAACAGATGATCTTATGGAAATTAAAGAAACTGTTGACCAATTTAAAAAGATTCTGGATACTCATAGTACAAGACTGAAGGAAGTTGAACAATGAATCAGTGACCTGGAAGATGACAGAATGGAAATGAAAGAACAAAAGAAACAATGGGGAAAATTTGAAAAAATTGAAATGGACCTTAGGGATATGACAGATAGTATAAAATGTCCAAATATAAGACTCATTGGTGTTCCAGAAGGGGAAGAGAAGTGTAAAGGTCTAGGAAGAGTATTCAAAGAAATTGTAGGGGAAAACTTCCCAAATCTTCTAAACACCATAAATACACAAATCATAAATGCCCAGCGAACTCCAAATAGAATAAATCCAAATAAACCCATTCGGAGACATATTCTTATCACACTGTCAAATACAGAAGAGAAGGAGCAAGTTTGAAAAGCAGCAAGAGAAAAGCAATTCACCACAAAGGAAACAGCATAAGCTAAGTAGTGACTACTCAGCAGCTACCATGGAGGTGAGAGGCAGTGGCATGACATATTTAAAATTCTGAGTGACAAAAATTTCCAACAAAGAATACTTTATCCAGAAAAACTCTCTTTCAAATTTGAGGGAGCGCTTAAATTTTTCACAGACAAGCAAATGCTGAGAGAATTTGCTAACCAGAGACCTGCCCTACTGGAGATACTAAAAGTAGCCCTACAGACAGAGAAACAAAGAAAAGGAGAGAAAGAAATGGAGATTCAGTACTAAAGAGATTCATTATGTGTACATTAAAGAATATTAATAGAGAGAGGGAAAAAATATATATCACAAACATAAACCAAACGATAAGATGGCTGATTCAAGAAATGCCTTCACGGTTATAACATTGAATGAAAATGGATTAAACTCCCCAATTCAAAGATATAGATTCACAGAGTGGATCAAAAAAAAAAAAAAATGAACCATCAATATGTTGTATACAAGAGACTCATGTTAGAAAAAGGGACACAAAGGAATTGAAAGTGAAAGGATAGAAAGAAATATTTCATGCAACCTACAGCCAAAAGAAAGCAGTTGTACTAATATTAATCTGAGATAAAATAGTCTTTAAATACAAGGATGTTATGAGAGATGAAGAGGGCCACTATATACTAATAAAAGGGGGCAATTCAACAAGAAGAAATAACAATCATATATGTTTATGTACCCAATCAAGGTGCCACAAAATACATGAGAGAAACACTGGAAAAACTAAAGGAAGGAATGGATGTTTCCACAATAATTGTGGGAGACTTCAATACATCATTCTTTCCTATAGATAGATCAACCAGACAGAAGACCAATAAGGAAATTGAAAACATAAACAATCTGATAAATGAATTTGATTTAACAGATATATATAGAACATTACATCCCAAATCACCAGGATACACATTCTTCTCTAGTGCTCATGGAACTTTCTTCAGAATAGATCATATGCTGGAACATAAAACAAGGCTCAATAAATTTAAAAAGACTGGAATTCTTCAAAGCACATTCTCTGACCACAATGGAACACAATTAGAAGTCAATAACCATCAGAGACTTAGAAAATTCACAAATACTTGGAGGTTAAACAACACGCTCCTAAACAATCAGTGGGTTATAGAAGAAATAGCAAGAGAAATTGCTAACTATATAGAGATGAATAAAACTGAGAACACAACATACCAAAACCTATAGGATGCAGCAAATGCAGTACTGAGGGGGAAATTTATAGCACTAAATCATATATTAAAAAGGAAGAAAGAGCCAAAATCAAAGAACTAATGGATCAACTGAAGAAGCTAGGAAATAAACAGCAAACCAATCCTAAACCAAGTAGAAGAAAAGAAATAACAAGGATTAAAGCAGAAATAAATGACATAGAGAACAAAAAACAATAGAGAGGATAAATAACACCAAAAGTTGGTTCTTTGAGAAGATCAAGAAGATTGGCAAGCCCCTAGCTAGACTGACAAAATCAAAAAGAGAGAAGACCCATATAAACAAAATAATGAATGAGAAAGGTGACATTACTGTGGATCCTGAAGAAATTAAAAAAATTATAAGAGGATACCATGAACAACTGTATGGCAACAAACTGGATAGTGTAGAGGAAATGGACAATTTCCTGGAAACATATGAACAACCTAGACTGACCAGGGAAGAAACAGAAGACCTCAACCAACCCATCACAAGCAAAGAGATCCAATCAGTCATCAAAAAGCTTCCCACAAATAAATGCCCAGGGACAGATGGCTTCAAAGGGGAATGCTACCAAACTTTCCAAAAAAGAACTGACACCAATCTTACTTAAACTCTTTCAAAACATTGAAGAAAATGGAATACTACGTAACTCATTTGATGAGGCTAACATCAATCTAATACCAAAACCAGGCAAAGACGCTACAAAAAAGGAAAACTACCAGCCAATCTCCCCAATGACTATAGATGCAAAAATCCTCAACAAAATACTTGCAAATTGAATCCAAAGACACATTAAAAAAATCATACACCATGACCAAGTGGGGTTCATTCCAGGCATGCAAGGATGGTTCAACATAAGAAAATCAATCAATGTATTACATCACATTAACAAATCAAAAGGGAAAAATCAAATGATCATCTCAATAGATGCTGAAAAAGCATTCGACAAATTCCAACACCACTTTTTGATAAAACAGTTCAAAAGGTAGGAACTGAAGGAAATTTTCTCAATATGATAAAGAGCATATATGAAAAACCCACAAGCCAGCATAGTACTCAATGGTGAGAGAATGAAAGCCTTTCCTCTAATATCAGGAACAAGACAAGGATGCCCGCTATCATCACTGTTATTCAACATTGTGCTGGAAGTGCTAGCCAGGGCAGTCTGGCAAGACAAAGAAATAAAAGGTATCCAAATTGGAAAGGAAGAAGTAAAACTGTCATTGTTTGCAGATGATATGATCTTATATCTGGAAAACCCTGAGAAATTGATGATACAGCTACTAGAGCTAATAAACAAATTTAGCCAAGTAGCAGGATACAAGATTAATGCACATAAGTCAGTAATGTTTGTATATGCTAGAAATGAACAAACTGAAGAGACACTCAAGAAAATGATACCATTTTCATTAGCAACTAAAAAATCAAGTACCTAGGAATAAACTTAACCAAAGACGTAAAAGACCTATACAAAGAAAACTACATAACTCTATTAAAAGAAATAGAAGGGGACCTAAAACGATGGAAAAATATTCCATGTTCATGGATAGGAAGACTAAATGTCACTAAGATGTCAATTCTACACAAACTCATCTACAGATTCAATGAATCCCAATCAAAATTCCAACAACTTACTTTACAGACTTGGAAAAGCTAGTAATCAAATTTATTTGGAAAGGGAAGATACCTTAAATTGCTAAAGACACTCTAAAAAAGAAAAATGAAGTGGGAGCACTTACACTCCCTGACTTTGAAGTTTATTATAAAGCCACAGTTGTCAAAATAGCATGGTACTGGCACAAAGATAGACATATTGATCAATGGAATCGAATTGAGAATTCGGAGATAGACCCCCAGATCTATGGCCGACTGATCTTTGATAAGGCCCCCAAAGTCACTGAACTGGGTCACATGGTCTTTTCAACAAATGGGGCTGGGAGAGTTGGATATCCATATCCAAAATAATGAAAGAGGACCCCTACCTCACACCCTACACAAAAATTAACTCAGAATGGACCAAAGATCTCAATATAAAAGAAAGTAACATAAAACTCCTAGAAGGTAATGTAGGGAAACATCTTCAAGACCTTGTATTAGGTGGCCACTTCCTAGACTTTACAACCAAAGCACAAGAAACAAAAGAAAAAATACATAAATGGGAACTCCTCAAGCTTAGAAGTTTCTGTACCTCAAAGGAATTTCTCAAAAAGGTAAAGAGGCAGCCAACTCAATGGGAAAACATGTTGGGAAACCATGTATCTGACAAAAGACTGATATCCTGCATATATAAAGAAATCCTACAACTCAATGACGATAGTACTGACAGCCTAATTATAAAATGGGCAAAAGATATGAAAAGACAGTTCTCTGAAGAGGAAATACAAATGGCCAAGAAACACATGTAAAAATGTTCAGCTTCACTAGCTATTAGAGAGATGCAAATTAAGACCACAATGAGATACCATCTCACACCAATTAGAATGGCTGCCATTAAAGAAACAGGAAACTACAAATGCTGGAGGGGATGTGGAGAAATTGGAACTCTTATTCATTGTTGGTGGGTCTGTATAATGGTTTAGCCGCTCTGGAAGTCAGTCTGGCACTTCCTTAGAAAACTAGATATAGAGTTACTCTTCTATCCAGCGATTACACTTCTCGGTATATACCCGGAAGATTGGAAAGCAGTGACACCAACAGATATCTGCATGCCAATGTTCATGGCAGCATTATTCACAATTGCCAAGAGACGGAAACAACCCAAATGTCCTTCAACAGATGAGTGGATAAATAAAATGTGGTATATACACACGATGGAATACTACACGGTAGTAAGAAGGAACGATGTCGTGAAACATATGACAACATGGATGAACCTTGAAGACAAAATGCTGAGCGAAAGAAGCCAGGCAGAAAAAGAGAAATATATGCTACCACTAATGTGAACTTTGAAAAATGTAAAACAAATGGTTTATAATGTAGAATGTAGGGGAACTAGCAATAGAAAGCAATTAAGGAAGGGGTAACGATAATCCAATAAGAATAGATAAGCTATCATGGGTAAATTTAATGTTCTGGGAATGCCCAGGAATGACTATGGTCTGTTAATTTCTGATGGGTACAGTAGGAACAAGTTCAGAGAAATGTTGCTATATTAGGTTACTTTCTTGGGGTAGAGTAGGAACATGTTGAAAGTAAAGTAGTTATCTTAGGTTAGTTGTCTTTTTCTTACTCCCTTGTTATGGTCTCTTTGAAATGTTCTTTTATTGTATGATTTTTTAAATTTCTTTTTTTTATTTTTTATACAGTTGATTTAAAAAAAAAGTTTAAAAAAACTAAAAAAACAAACAAACAAAGGAAAAAATATGCAGAGCCCCCTTGAGGAGCTGGTGGAGAATGCAGGGGTATTGGTCTGCCCCACCTGTATGGTTGCTAATGTGCTCATAGACATAGGGGACTGGTGGTTCGATGGGTTCAGCCCTCTACCACAGGACTTGCCCTTGGGAAGACTGTGGCTGCAAAGGACAGGCTCGGCCTCCCTATAATTGTGCCTAACAGCCTCCTCCTGAATGCCTCTTTGTTGCTCAGATGTGGCCCTCTCTCTCCAGCTAAGCCAACTTGAAAGGTGAAATCACTGCCTTCCCCCTTACATGGGATCAGACACTCAGGGGAGTGAATCTCCCTGGCAACATGGAATATGACTCCCAGGGAGGAATGTAGACCCAGCATCGTGAGATGGAGAACATCTTCTTGACCAAAAGGGGGAAATGAAAGGAAATGAAATAAGCTTCAGTGGCAGAGAGATTCCAAAAGGAGCTGAGAGGTCACTCTGGTGGGTGCTGTTACACACAATATAGACAACCCTTTTTAGGTTCTAATGAATTGGGGTAGCTGGTGGTAGGTACCTGAAACTATCAAACTAACCCAGAACCCATAAATCTTGAAGAGGATTGTATAAAAATGTAGCTTATGAGGGGTGACAATGGGATTGGGAAAGCCATAAGGACCACACTCCCCTTTGTCTAGTTTATGGATGGATGAGTAGAAAAATGGGGGAAGGAAACAAACAAACAGACAAAGGCACCCAGTGTTCTTTTTTACTTTAATTGCTCTTTTTCACTTTAATTATTATTCTTGTTATTTCTGTGTGTGTGGTAATGAAGGTGTCAGGGATTGATTTTGGTGATGAATGTACAACTATGTAATGGTACTGTGAACAATTGAATGTACAATTTGTTTTGTATGTCTGAGTGGTATGTGAATATATCTCAATAAAATGAATATTAAAAAAAAAAACTCCCATCTGAATTTCTGAAAGTCTTCTATTAAACTGTTTTGGGTAAATAGAGAAATGTAAGTAAAATTAAAGTCCTAAAAATTATAAAAATCCTAATACTATACTGCACATCCAAATTTATTTGGCACATTTAAATGTTTTCATAGGAAAACTCAGATCAATAACACAACAAAAAATGAAAGATTGAAATATATGAATTAAATTTCCACATCAAAACACTGGAAAAAAAAAACCTAAAAAATAAACCAATAGAAAGCATAAATAAAGAATAAAGATAAAAGCAGAAATAAGGATGCACAGAAGGGAAAAACATAAATCCATTTAATAATTTAAAAATTTAATGAGCAAAATATTAAACCACCAGCTAACTTAATGAGGAAAAAAATAGTTCAAATATATTATGCCAATTTGGATATATTATGCCCTCCCAAAAGCCATATTCTTTAATGCATTCTTGTGGGGGCAGATTGATTAATCTTTTAGATTAGGGTGTGACCTCTTGATTGAATGTTTCCATGGAGATTTGACCCTGACTATCCAGAATGGGTCTTGATTAGTTCACTGGAGAAGCTAAGTACTGACACAGTCCCACACGCTTGCTGATGGTTTGAGATGCTAACCCACAGTTTGCTCCGGAGAAGCTAAGAGAGGACAGAATGCCCCATGAGATGCTTGCTGATGCTTAGAGATTCTTGGAGATGCAGACAGAAGGACATTTTGAGATGCTAAGCTAAGAGAAACCCAGAGACATTGTGGAGAAAGCCATTTTGAAACCAGAACCCCAGAGCAAAGAATCAACAGATGCCAGCCACATGTCTTCCTAGCTAACTGAGGTTTTCTGGATGCTATCAGCCGTTCTTCATTGAAGACATACTCATGCTGATGCCTTAACTTGGACATTTTCATGGCCTTTGGACTGTAAATTTGTAAACAAATAAAGCCAGTCCATTTCTGGTATTTTGCATAACAGCAGCGAAAACAAACCAGAACATATACAATTATAAATAAGAAGGAAATACACATTAAACTATAGAAAAACTTAAGAGTCTTCTTGCAGAATCTGTGAAAATGAATTTAAAAGCAGAGATGAAAAACTTTTTAGGAAAATAAGAGTCAGTAATTTCTTAGGGAGTTACAAAGTATTAGAGACAGAAAGCTTTAACATACAAATCTTCTGGGGAATTCTATGAAACCTTCCTTTTACAGTTAGTGTCACTCCATAAATTGGTCCATATTTGAAAATGAAGTAAAACATTTTGATTCCCTTTAAAAGAAAGGAGAGCACTGATACATAAACATGATAAAAATAGTACAGAAAAACAAAACCATGGATCACTATCACTTATGAATATCAATGAAAAAATATTGAATATTATACTAACAGACAGAAACTAATATCACAATAAGAACATAATACAAACATGACAATATGGGATTCATTCCAAAAATTCAAGATTGGTTCCATTTTAGAAAATCCATAAATATCATATCTCATATTATTACATATAAAACAATTCTTATTACTTTACAGATGCTGAAAATATTTTGGCAAAATTCAAACCCATTATTGATTACAAAAACTTCAAGAAAATAGAAATTGATAGAATTGATGGATACTTTATTTATATGGAAAAAAATAAATACAAATTCATCCTAAAACACCAGGTTTCTTACAAATAGGAAAAGGGGTGGTGTTCTAGTTTGCTAATGCTGCCAGAATGAAAAACACCAGAAATGGATTGGCTTTAATAAAAGGGGGTTTATTTGGTTACACAGTTACAGTCTTAGGCCATAAAGTGTCCAAGGTAACACATCAACAATCGGGTACCATCACTGGAGGATGGCCAATGGTGTCCGGAAAACCGCTGTTAGCTGGGAAGGTATGTGGCTGGCATCTGCTCTGGAGTTCTGGTTTCAAAATGGCTTTCTCCCAGGACGTTCCTCTCTAGGCTTCAGCTTCTCCCCAGAATGTCACTCTGAGCTGCTCTTGGGGCATTTGTCCTCTCTTAGCTTCTCGGGAGCAAAAGTCTGCTTTCAAAGGCCGTCCTCAAAATGTCTCTCTCTCAGCTCCAGCATACGTCAAAGTGTCCCTCTTGACTGTAGCATGCTCGCTTCTTCTGTCTGAGCTCCAGTAAACTAATCAAGGCTCATGCTGAATGGGCAGGGCCACACCTCCATGGAAATTATCCAATGAAAGATCTCACCGACAGTTGAGTGATCACATCTCCACAGAAACATCCAATCAAAAGTCTTCAACCCAATCAACACCAATATATTTCCTGCCCACACAAGTCTGCATCAAAGATAATGGCATTTGGGGGGATATAATACACCCAAACCAGAACAGGTGGTCAGATAAACACAGTGGTCTTAGTTTGGAATCAAAGATATCATCCTACACTCATAAATTTTATATATATTTACAGGAATAGATATAGAAATTGATAGATGATTTATCTGTATATACATACATGTATTTCCTAGCTCTATTTGCAGAAATCCTAGAAATAAAACTACTTCAATGGAAATACCTGGTGCTCAAATAATGGCTTCTATAATACCATTTTCCAGCAAAAGAGCATGGGAGCTTGAAAAAAATGGCTGAATTCAGGGCAAGTATTTTACTGGAGGAGTGTGTAGCCAGAAAGTAAGGGAGTACTGAAGAAATTAGAAGACATGCGGAAAGAACACAAACCATTCTGAAAGAAGCCCCAATGCCTAAGTGTGAAATAATTTGAGAAGTAAAAGAAATAGAGAAGATAATGCATTATAACACATAATTATCCAAGAATTTCTATATATCTTTTAAAAATGAATGAATACATAGATGGATGGATGAGCAGATACATAGAAAATAGATGATGGATAGGTAGATGGTAGACAGATAGACGGATGATAAATAAGGGAGAAAAGTAAGTCTTCCTTATACTAGAATTCTAATATATGTAAAAGGAATGATGAAAAAACTCATTTGACTAATACCACAGTAATAAATGTTTCTAGCCAGAATCATCAGTGCATGCTAAAATTAGTGAGGAAAAGAAGCTAAGAAACAGGATATTTGTCTAGCCTTAAAATATATTCCCACAAGATAATTTAAATTATAAAGGTAAAAATAATAACTTTAAAGTGTAGAATCCTGACCATCCCAACTAAACCAAGTGATAAAAGGTAACATATTGGTAATGATATGTGATATGAACTATGAAGGTTACAACATCAATTATTTGATATTCTTGCCAAAAATGCATAAACTGAATTTAATTATGAGGACACATACAAATTGAAAGACATATTACAAAATAAGTGGTTATTATCCTTAAAAGAGTGAATGTTTTACAGGACAAAGAAGACTGATAAAGAGTCCCAAATTGGAGAAAACTAAAAATGATATAACTGAATGACATGTATGAACCTAGATTATCTCATGGATCAAAATGTTTTAAAAAATGACTTAATTGGAACAATTGGAGATAATTTGAATAAGGTCTGAATATTAAGCAACACTGTCTGGTTTTGATAATGGTCCTGTGGTTACAGAAGTAAGCTGAATAAAAAGCAGAGGAATTCTGTACACAATCTTCATAAAATATTTTGCAAATAAGTTAAAATTAAATGTAGAATAAAAATTACAAATGGTATGATATTGGTGACATACTGAACAGCAAAAAGCCTTTTATTAAGTATTACTTACAATAAACATTTTATTATTGTTACTGAAAGAATATAATCCAATTCAACAAATATTTCTTGTCCACCCAGGATATCTGACATTTGAAATTTATACAGCAGGAGAATCACTGGAGAAATACAGGAACTATAGCCTATGACCTAAAGATGTTTATTGTCTTAAGAAAGAGTTAAGCAAGTTCACAAATGTTTCAGGAACATGTTTTATTACCATTAATTTACACCTATGTTTTCTATGATGAACCTCATTGATAAATAAAGAGCTAAAATGTTTCATCTAATAATGTGCACTACTTTTCTTTCTGTGCCAAATAAAACTCACAGTAAGAATATCTCCTATCTTGCAAAATATTTGCTGCCACTTTGATAGTAATGAATGCCATCTGTGTAATGCCAGCCACACTCTGCCCTTTTTATAACCTGAGATATGTGTCATTTCTTCTGAAATACATGCTATTACTCTTCTAATCATCTTGTTTTAATGCTATTCTGTCAATAAAAAGTTGAGCAGTAAACAAACTCTTCACTGTTGAAAACATTAGTATGTTAGAGGCTCTCAGAAGGAGAGGGCATATGGTTCCCCATCACAAATGAGAACAAGACAGTAAAAATAACAAAGGAGGGGTGTTAAGAAAAATAGAAAAAAAGGAAAATATCCGGGGATCTGGTTCTACCTAAAACTGCATGCACAGTGGGTAAGACAGCATTGTATGGAATCCTAGTGACAATATGAGTAACAACATTGAAAAGAATGAGTTTTTTTTTGTTTGTTTTGTTTTGTTTACTATTTGACACTTATAAGTATAGATGAATTAGCTGCAGTGTTTACTTTATCCCAGGTGATAGGGAACTCACCATATCTGTCTAGTTCAGGAATGGAGCACTGTGCCTCTGCAATGTCTATAGAGGATCCCAAATTGCACAGATACTTGTTTTCTTATGCAGAGACACCTTTATTCAATATGTGAATTATTTTATCAGTAGGGACAACAAGGAAAAGAAAAAAAAGCAAAATGTAAAATCTAGCCTAGTTGTAATTTTCTTTATAAATAGAACATAAGTGGAAATCAAGCAGGTTGATATTGGCGTCATGGAATGGAGAATATGTGGTCATTTAAACCATAAGAGAAGGAGTTAGCAGTGTTGAAAATCTAGAAAATAAAATACCACAGCTAAAATTCAGTGACTACTGAGTGGACATTAGGAAAATGGTAAAATAGTAATGATTAAAATTCCCTTAGAGGGTGACAATGGGATTGGGAAAGCCATAAGGACCACACTCCACTTTGTCTAGTTTATAGAAGGATGAGTAGAAAAGGGAAGAAAACAGACAGACAGACAAAGACACCCAGTGTTCTTTTTTACTTTAATTGCTCTTTTTCACTTTAATTATTATTCTTGTTATTTTTGTGTGTGTGGTAATGAAGGTGTCAGGGATTGATTTTGGTGATGAATGTACAACTATGTAATGGTACTGTGAACAATCGAATGTACGATTTGTTTTGTATGACTGCGTGGTATGTGAATATATCTCAATAAAATGAATATAAAAAAAATTACCTTAGAAAATGTTTCAATTGTCCCTGAATAGCCCATGTCATGGATTGTCAGGGCTGCTGTGACAAATACCAAATAACTGTTTGGCTTATACCACCAGAATTTATGGTCTATGGTTGTGGATGCTAGAAGTCCAAAATCAAGATGTCAACAGGTCATTCTTTCTCCTGGAGTCTGCAGCATTCTGGAATATCTTGCTGGCAATCTTGGGGTTCCTTAACTTGTATCTGTCTCAGTCATGTGATGATCTGCCTTATTTTCTGCATTCTTCTGCTTTCTGTCTTCTACTGACTTCTGGATTCTTTGACTGACTGCAACCAACCTCCCCTGCATATGGGGGACACCAGTCATGTGGATTAAGGCCCATCCTGATTCAATTTGGCCTCATCTAAATAGGACTACAGGGATCCTACACACAAATGAATCCATACATTAACAAATAATGTTCTACACCTGGGTTCACACCCATAGGAACATGGATTAAGACTGGAATATATCTTTACTGAGAACAGGACTCAATCTTCAAAAGAATTTAAGTGTCTTAGAGTAATTGCCTTTTGCCTGTATTCTCAAAGAAAAAAATAGTTCAGTGTCCAATTCTAGAAAATAAATTGGCACGTTTATCCAAGAAGCATTTCCTTCAAATTATAATTGTTCTTCTAGCTGCATTTGAGGTTTTATACCTTAAAATCCACATGATGATAACACAAGGAACCCAACAGACATCAACATAATTGTTATGAGGTCCCCAGCCCTGTGTGTTTAACCTTTCTAACATTAAATAACCCCAACCATCATCATACCAAGAGAAATCCTGTGATCTCTATATTTCTAGGGGTTCCCATAAGGAAGAGGGCAGGAGTGGGTAGGGGGTTTCTATTCTATGCCCATCATTTTACATTCTGAAGCCCAATTTGAGTTTCATTTATTACATGGCAATATCTTCTTTATGCAGTAAGAACTATGAGACAAAAAGGCTGTCAGTGCTGCATTCAACAGCCAAACCAATAGCTGGTCTACCACCTGAAGACCAACTATTGTAGGCACATACAGAGGGGGCAGCAGCCATTGTGGACAAGCGCCCATGGGGCTGCTGAAGGGCCCAAGGAGCACAGTGTGCAGCCTTAGGTGCTGCAGTCACTGCTCCAAGTAGAAGGCCAAATCTCAGTCTCACATATCAAACACTTCTGTTTCTACCTGATGTATACTTTTAATGACACTTAAACTATTTTCAATGTGACTGCTCAAATACTACATACAATTTCTGCAAATTAGGGTTTTGTTATTATCAAGTATTTGAAATTAAAAAATAAAATTTGGTTCCAAACTGGTTCAACATTGAATTTGTAAATGATGGATAATGCTTTCACATTATTTAAATATCATCCCAATAATATACATTTTTGGATGATTTTCAAAATGATTTTGAACTATATTATTTACTTTTGCATTCATTTTTTATTGTTGATGAATTTTAAACTATTGTGGTTACATTAAGAACTTATACCAGTTACTGTCTAATTCAAAAACCTTGAAAAATTTGGTTCAGAAGCAAGTACAAATTTTCATTAAGAATTATGACGATTGGATCTTCAAGGGAAGATGGCTCAGTAGGCAGCTCAGGACTCACTCCTCCTACAAAGCAGCTAGTGGGCAGGCAAGAACTAGCTGAAATAACTGTTCTGGAGCTCTGGATGTCAGGGGGGTCACTGTACAGCATCCAGGGAAGTGCCGGAGGAAGAGGTTAAGAAACTGAAGTAAAGAATTGTCAGTAGCTCACTCCATGGTGGTAGTTGGCTCCCAGCCCCCACTCTTGAGGCTAGCCACCTCTGGGTCCAGTCTCTGGCTGGCTGCTGCAGCTGAAGAGAAATACGGAAGTACCCTGACCCAAGAACAGGGAGGATATGTCCAAGCACTAATCAGGCTTTTGGTGTGCAAATTTGGTTCACTGGATCTAGGTCTGAGTTGCTGTTTCAGCCTGACCTGGGCAGGGGAAGCCTTGGCCATTGCTCCAATCCAGCCCCAACAGAGGGGAGAAGGTGGTGAAGCTTTAAAGATGCAGGGCCTCCTCAGGGCTGTGGGGAACAGTTTGCTGAAGAGTGCCATCTGCTGGGAAATCCAGGAAAGTACAGCTTTGGGGAGTCACCAAAAGGCTTCTGGCATCTTTCCTGACCCTCTGCCCAGGGTTCTTTGGAGTTGATCTGTACCCTCTTTGTGGGCCCCAAACCCTGTTTTGGCTGGGAAATACTAATCTGGGAAAGTCCTCTTGGGGATGACCAGCCTACCAGAATTTGCTCTCTAATCACAAGCAGGTAGAGGTGATGAAAGGAGAGTAAAAATATTTACAGAGAGAGAAAAAACAAAAACAAACAGAACAGATCAAGATCTCAGAAAAGTAACAGAGGAAAGGGAGCTTATTCCTGTGGATGAAACTGTTGCACAAACAGTACAGTCTTAAAAATTGTACTGCATACCCAGAGCAAGAATCAGATGAAGAACAGCTGGAAAAAATCTGATCAGTTAAACATGGGCAATTATATAGGACTAGAATAAGTTGACCCAAATGTCCAAGAAGGTCCTTAACACAAAGCCAATCAAGAATAAAACCCTAGGTAAGAGAGAGAAACAGATCTCAGAGTAAAGTCATCAAGATAATCAGATGCCTAGACTTTGGCAAAAAAATTACAAGCCATACTAAGAAACAAGAATATATGACCCAGCCAAGAGAAGGAACTAAAACTTAGAAGGAGACACAGAATTTGTAAAACTCATCAAAGATGCTCAAAAAAATCTCCCAAATCAAGGCAAGGAAATCAAGGAAAAAATGGCTAAAGAGATAAAGGATATTGAAAGAAGACACTGGGTTAGCATAAGAAGAATTTGAAAGCATAAACATAAAATTAACAGAAATGACACGAATGAAAGGCATAATGGAAGAGACTAAAAGTATACTAGAGGCATACAACAGCAAATTTGAACAGGCAGAATGAAGAATCTGTGCATTACAGGACATGAGTATCAAAATCTTACTGACAGAACAGAGAGGAAAAAAATGTAAAAAAAACTGAGTTGGGTCTCAGGGATTTGAATGATAGCACAAAGCACAAAAACATACCTTCATGGGTGTCCTAGAAGGAGAAGATAAGGGAAAAGGGCCAGAAAGAATATCTGAGGAAATAGTGGTCAAAAATTTCCCAGCTCTTATGAAAGACTTAAAGACACATGTCCAAAAAGTGTACCATACAGAGCAAATTCTCATAGACCTACTCTGACACAACACTAATCAGAATGTCAAATGCCAAAGATAAAGAGAGAAACCTGAAAGCAGCAAAATAATAGTGATTCACCACATACAAGGGGATCATAATAAGATTAACTGCCAAATTCTTATTAAAAAACATGGAGGCAAGAGGGCAATGGTATGACATATAATGAAACAGAAAAGCTTCCAGCCAAGAATCTTTTATCTGGCAAAATCATCCTTCCAAAAATAAGGGACAGTTTAAAATACTCACAGATAAACAGAAACAGAAAGTTTGTCAATATAAGACCTGCCCTACAAGAAATACTGAAGGGAGTTCTGTAAGCCACAAGGAAAGGATAGGAGAGAGAGGCTTGGAGAAGAGTGTGGAAATGAAGATTATATGTAAGGGTAATTAAAAGGATAAAAATAGAGACAAAAACAAGATATGACATTTAAAAACCAAAGGATAAAAATGTTGAAGTACTACCATCTTAGTAATGACAATGAATTTTAATGGATAAACTCCCCAACAAAAAGGCACAGGTTGTTAGAATGGATAAAAATATATGATCTAACTATATGCTATCTGCAAGGGGTACACTTTAGATCCAAAGACACAAATAGGTTGAAAGTAAAAGGTTGGAAATAGAAATTCCACAAGCAGTAACCAGAAAAGACCTGGGGTATTTATACTAATAACAGACAAACTAGGCTTTAAATGCAGAACTGTTAATAAAAGACAAAGAAGGACACAATATTTCACTAAAAGGGACAATCCACCAAGAAGAAATAACAATTAAAATATTTATGCACCTAACCTGGTGCCCCAACATACACAAGGTAAACACTGGCAAAACTGAAAGGAGAAAGAGACACCTCTACAATAATAGTTGGAGACTTCAATGCAGTACTCTCATCAATAGATAGAACATCTAGAGAGAAGATCAATGAAGAAACAGAAAACTTGAATAATATTTTAAATGAACTAGAGCTAACAGATATATACAGAACATTGCACTGCAAAACAGCAGGATATACATTCTGTTCAAGTGCTAACAGTCTATTCTCCAGGAAAGACCACATCTTGGGTCACAAACCAAAGCTCAATAAATTTAAATCAACTGAAATTATACAAAGCACTTTCTCTGACACAATGAAATGAAGTTGGAAATCAATAAAATGCAGAGAACTGGGAAATTCATAAATATATGGAAGTTAAACAACCCATTCTTAAAAAATCAGAGGGTCAAAGAAG